>NC_068444.1:33378979-33656479 GCF_023373465.1 Oncorhynchus keta | reverse complement strand
GGTGGGTTTGTTTTCCCTGGCATGTGGGTTCCCAGTTTTCCCCCAGTGTCTCCCAGTCCTTACCATGAGCAGGGCCTGTTGGTTGATGAAAGCCTGCTGCTGTGCTGCCATCTGCTGGGAGTCCACGGCTGGTGCAGCTGGCTGGGGCATCATCATGGTTGGCATCATAGGCATGGGGGCAGATGGCATCATACTTGGCATCATCTGAGCCCCGTAGCCTTGCATGGCAGGGTTCATCGGCATTCCTGGGAAACCAAATAAATATGGGACATTTTGGAATTGTAGGAAGAAAAGTGGGAAAATAGTGCACGCTAGAGAAAAATAAATGGCTTGATCATAGTTGAGGAAAAACATTTAAAAGCATTAGAATGTTTGTGTTATTACATTGTTCCCCTCACTCACCCATAGAATAACCTGGCATTGTCATTGGGACACCTGCAACACAGGTATTGTATTTAACATTAAAATGAAAACCCATTGCCCCAATAACGAGAGAAACGGAGAGATGAGGGAGACAGAGCAAGCGAGAGATACAGTACCTGCTCCATACATCCCTCCTCCTCCTCTCATCCTCCTGTTCAAAATGGCCATACGCTCCCTGTCCTAAACACACACACATACACACACAACAGCAGAACGTTTTGTTACGCAATCTACACGTCACATACGATCCACAAAACTGTAGTTACCTAATCCCCAGCCTTGCCTTGTAACCAAGACAAAGGAAGAGAAGACACAATCCAACCAGTAACAGATAATCACAGGTAAATACACAGTTACAGAGCACATCCTATTAGATATAACATTGAATGGTGCTGACCCCTGGTCCCTGGTCCAGCACTGGGTCAAAGAGGTCATCCAGATAAGCATCCATCTGACGACCACGAGAACCCTCTGACGGCTGGTAGTCTCTGCCGTCCCAGTGGGCCTCCTGCTGGGGGAGACCAGGGGCCTGCATGGAGGGGGCCGGGGGGATGAACCCATCTAGATCTGTTATCATCCTAATGGCGAGAGAGAGGGAGGGTGAAGTTGGGGTCCTGTGTGTGTGTGTGTGTGTGTGTGTGTGTGTGTGTGTGTGTGTGTGTGTGTGTGTGTGTGTGTGTGTGTGTGCCCGCCGGCCTCACCGGTTTCCCTCGTTGTTGAACAGGTAGTCAGTGGGTGTGTGTGCGGTCCCCAGTGTAGTATCAGTCTCTCCTCCAGCCAACAGGTCCATGACAAAGTCACATCCAGGCAGGTCAGACCAGCCCTCATCAGCCAGCAGAGACACAGACCAGCCCCGAGGAGCCTCACCTAACCCTCTGAAGTGGAGCAGCCACGAGGCCAGCTGCTCTCCTGTGGTCCAGGACTCTACCTCAGCTGTAATCTTCTCCTCTGGAAGAGAGAGAAAGCGAGGGAATAAAACGGACATCCCTGGTGCTGCAAACAGCAACCACTCCGGCCAGGTGAAATATCATGATAACACCGAGCAAATGGAACCACAACATCAGAAAGGCAACGTGACAAGCATGACACGGAGATGACTTATACACCCCTTTCTCTCACCGTTGAAGGTGTGTACGTCCAGAACCATCTTTCCTCTCCTCTGATTGGCTGTCCACTCAAGCTGGGAGGGGGGGTGGAGGCGGGAGGTGGGGGAGGGTAGGTGGTGGGAGGTGAGGAGTTTGTGCTGGCACAGAGAACGATATTCACCTGGACCCTTGTCAGACACATACCTGTCCACAAGTGAGACAGAGAAACACAGACTTACATACCTGCACATGTCAGACAAAACCAACTAACCACATATGGTCGACAAAGAGAGGACATATTTTTATGGCAGCTAAAACTAAAAAGTTTTTAAAATATAATAATCTCAATTCCTACACAATTTGCTAATGTGATTGCTGGGTGGTACACAAAACGGATTATGCCCACTAAGCTACGTACTTGAGCAAGGATTTGTCAAGGGCTGGGGAAGGGGTGAAGGCACTGAGGCAGCAGGCTAGTAACAACCAGCCCCGTAGGGACCCCTCCTCTGACTCCCTGCCCCAGGTGGTGTAAGCTATCTGGGCTAGGATCTCATCCCTCAGGGGGGGTCTGGTAAGGCCCTGCTCCACGATGTAGTTTCCCAACAGCTGCTCCTGCCAGCCACTCAAATCACTGTCCCCTGCAAAGCGCAGGATCTGGAGAGAGACACAAGGGTTAAAGAGATGAGATATTGTTTGTTTGTTTGTTTGTGTTTGTGTTTGTGTTTGTGTGTGTGTGTGTGTGTGTGTGTGTGTGTGTGTGTGTGTGTGTGTGTGTGTGTGTGTAACTGACCAGTTTGTAGATCTCCAGAGCGATGCAAGCGTCTTCAGGCTCCAGATAGGTCAGAGGTCGCTGGAGGGAGTAGCCCTGCGGCTGACACCAGCCATCCTTCAGCGTAGTGTTGGCGTATCGTGAGAAGGGGTAGCTGTCTATATCGAGGGGCAGGGTGAGGGCGTGTCCTGCTTTCACCTGTGGAGGCGCCACCTCTGTTACCCCAGAGCCATGCTGCCGCCCTGGTGCAAGGACACATAACTACAGTCACACACAGAGAAAAGACCCCAGAGAACAATGGCAGTCCTGGGTCCAATCCAGCAACAGCCCACCCTTTACCTGCCACTGCTGTGTTTACACATCAAAATATGAGCATTATTATCGACATCATTTTTGTTGTTGTTGCCAATATCAGATGCCCTCAACCCATCTCCACCAATCCCAGCGCTGCTCACACTCACCTGCTGCGCTGCGTAGTCTGGCCGACAGCTCAGCTGGGATCTCCAACATTCCCACATCCTGGAAAAGGCAGGGAATTATCAGGAAGGAATACGTTATTGGACCAGAGGCTCCTTTTAAACATATGGCTTTGATTTCTATATCTACTAATACCTTTTAATTGGAATAGATTTCGTACAGGTGTAGTGACCTCTTACCATTCCTGTTGAGGTGTGCTCTTCAGTCTCAGTGGTGGGTTTCACCGTGCTCCTTTCGTTCCTCTCTTGTTCCTGAGAGCAAACACACAGGTTCGACTGAGTTCAGCCCTGAGCTATCTGCATCTCATCTGAACTCGTTTTCATACAATCAGGACATGCAGAGCACTGACGTGGAGTGAGGACCCCTCCTTTCAATAACACAAGAAACAAACAGACTACACATGATCACAGACCTGTTAAACCTTTACACAAACAGGAATCTGAAGTTAATTTAATCCCATTCAATTAAATCCAGCCTTTCTCAAGTATTGAATAAACCTTCCACTGTTTCTCTAAAAGTGTTTCTCATGTACCTGTGCTCAGGTGTTGTTGTCCTACCTGCTCAGGCCAGGTATGTCGAGGTCTGTCAGGTTAACAGACCGAGAGAGAGAAAGTCCAGTCCTATTCTTAGAAACACAGCCTGATATATATCCCAGCTGCCTGCGCTCCGCCCATAACACAGGCCACACGGATACCAGAGTCCAGAATGCACACCGTAATCTAATGGTTTACAGCCTGAGCTTCATACAGATAAAGGTGCTTCCTCATGTCACTGCACTGTAAGTGTATCATAGTGTATTCTTGCAATATGAATGTATGTATGTACAGTTGAAGTCAGAAGTTTACATACACCGTAGCCAAATACATTTAAACTCAGTTTTTCACAATTCCTGACATTAAATCCTAGAAAAAAAAAATCTCAGTCTTAGGCCAGTTAGGATCACCACTTTATTTTAAGAATGTGAAATGTCAGAATAATAGCAGAGACTGATTTATTTCAGCTTTTATTTCTTTCATCACATTCCCAGTGGGTCAGAAGTTTACAGACACTTAATTAGTATTTGGTAGCATTGCCTTAAAATTTCTATAGTATTGAGTTCAGGGCTTAGTGATGGCCACTCCAAAACCTTGACTTGTATGTCCTACTTTGGAAGTATGCTTGAGGTCATTGTCCATTTGGAAGACCCATTTACAACCAAGCTTTAACTTCCTGACTGATGTCTTCAGATGTTGCTTCAATATATCCACATAATTTACCTCCTCATTGTGCCATCTATTTTGTGAAGTGCACCAGTCTCTCCTGCAGCAAAGCACCCCCACAGCATGATGCTGCCACCCCCATGCTTCACGGTTGGGATGGTGTTCTTCAGCTTGTAAGCCTCCCCCTTTTTCCTCCAAACATAACGATGGTCATTATGGCCAAACGGTTCTATTTTTGTTTTATCAGACCAGAGGATATTTCTCCAAAAAGTACAATCTTTGTCCCCATGTGCAGTTGCAAACCGTAGTCTGGCCTTTTTATGGCAGTTTTGGAGCAGTGGCTTCTTCCTTGCTGAGCGGCCTTTCAGGTTATGTTGATATAGGACTCGTTTTACTGTGGATAAAGATACTTTTGTACCGGTTTCCTCCAGCATCTTCACAAGGTCCTTTGCTGTTGTCCTTTGCTGTTGTTCTGGGATTGATTCACACCAAAGTATGTTCATCTCTAGGAGACAATGCTTCTCCTTCCTGAGCTGTATGACGGCTGCGTGGTCCCATGGTGTTTATACTTGCGTAATATTGTTTGTACAGATGAACATGGTAACTTCAGGAGTTTGGAAATTGCTCCCAAGGATGAACCAGACTTGTGGAGGTCTACAATTGTTTTCTGATGTCTTGGCTGATTTCCCCATGATGTCAAGCAAAGAGGCACTGAGTTTGAAGGTTGGCCTTGAAATACATCCACAGGTACACCTCCAATTGATTCAAATGCTGTCAATTAGCCTATCAGAAGCTTCTAAAGCCATGACCTTTCCTGGAATTTTCCAAGCTGTTTAAAGGCCCAGTATGTAAACTTCTGACCCACTGGAATTGTGGTACACTGAATTATGAGTGAAATAATCTGTCTGTAAACAATTGTTGGAAAAATGACTTGTGTCATGCACAAAGTAGATGACCGACTAAACGACTTGCCAAAACTATAGTTTGTTAACAAGAAATTTGTGGAGTGGTTGAAAAATGAGTTTTAATGACTCCAACCTAAGTGTATGTAAACTTCCGACTTGAATTGAAGATTATCTGAAGTGTATTGATGGGTGTGGCTGGGTTAGACAACACACACCCACACAGAATGTAATTGCCTGGTTAAGAGATTCGCTAATGTGTTTGCTGGGTGGTAGATTACGAAACATGTCAGCTATGTCTGTGTTGATGACTGATTTAAAGCGATAGTGTACTACAATAGCTGTATCTTAATCCTTGATTACTTTGCTGCAATCCACCATTTTTGGTAATACGGGGGGGTAATGTCTATTCATCCACTCGACAAAGTTCAAATGGCACATAGTTTATGAGCTGATACACAAAACAACATCGGATTCAAAACTTTAAAGTTTTCAGAAATGGCTGAAGAATTGCAACATTTACCTGGAGCCAACTCTGCAAATACTGCTGGGTGATTTCAAAAGTCATCATCAATCAATAATATAATAATACTTTTAGCAGAAATATTTATCTTTAATTTACAATCTGGAGAAACTATGAGAATAGAAAGGTTCAGAACTTTTGGTGAAGCATCACAGCACAGTTGAAAAATATATGGCAAATAGAAATCCAAAACCAGATGGTGTTAAAGCTGAAGGAAGGGACTCAAAACAACAAGATAACTCGTGTAAAATATACTGGGTCCGTAAAATGTATATACTATAGATTCTGAACTTCTCTGAAACAGCACAGTTAAGAATATATGGTAAATGGAAATAAAAACTTATGGTCTTCAGAGATAGATGGGAGGGGATGAGGGTAGCTGAAAGATGAAATTAAAAAAACGAAAATAGATAACTATTGTAAAATAAATGTACAGTACCAGTCAAGTTTGGACACACCTACTCATTCAAGGGTATTTCTTTATCTTCACTCATTTCTACATTGTAGAATAATAGTGAAGACATCAAAACTATGAAATAACACATATGGAATCATGAGGTAACCAAAAAAGTGTTAAACAGGAGAAAAAGCCTTGATGACAGCTTTGCACACTCTTGGCATTCTCTCATCCAGCTTCACCTGGAATGCTTTCCCAACTGTTTTGAAGGAGTTCCCACATATGCTGAGCATTAACTGACCTTCATGTCTTAAAGTAATGGACTGTTGTTTCTCTTTGCTTATTTGAGCTCTTCTTGCCATAATATGGACTTGGTCTTTTACCAAATAGGGCTATCTTCTGTATACCAACCCTACCTTGTCATAACAGAACTGATTGGCTCAAAAACATTAAGGAAAGGAATTCCACAATTCAACAAGGCACACCTTTTAAATGAAATGATTTCCAGGTGACTACCTCATGAAGCAGGTTGAGAGAATGCCAAGAGTGTGCAAAGCTGTCATCAAGTCAAAGGGTGGCTACTTTGAAGAATCTCAAATATATCATATATTTTGATTTGTTGAACCCTTTCTTAGTTACTACATGATTCCATATGTTATTTCATAGTTTTGATATCTTTACTATTATTCTACAACGGAGAAAATAGTAAAAATAAATAAGAACCCTGGAGTAGTTGTGTCCAAACTTTTGACTGGTTCTGTATATATTTACAAAGAGCATATATGGGGATTGGAAATTATGCAGACAATTACATTGATGAAGCTAAACATGACTTATTAAACAATATAGGTATTAAGTAACGGGTGATAAGTGCAGACAAATAGCCCCTCTATCTCTCACCGGGCAAGAGTGTCCGTAGTCCAATTTCCATAAAACAATAACACCAAATGAAAGAAATTCAATGAACAGCACATAATAAGGAAACTAAAGGATACTAAAATAAGAATTTGGATTAATAATTTAAACCAAGGCAGTAAGTATGTTTCTGACACCTGCTCGTTGAACATCTCATTCCAAAAGTTTTTTTTTACCTTTATTTAACGAGGCAAGTCAGTTAAGAACAAATTCTTATTTTCAATGACGGCCTAGGAACAGTGGGTTAACTGCCTTTTTCAGGGGCAGAACGACAGATTTGTACCTGGTCAGCTCGGGGATTTGAACTTGCAACCTTTCGGTTACTAGTCCAACGCTTCAGCCACTAGGCTACGCTGCCGCCCCAGAGGAGTTGGTCCCCTCTTCGCTGCTATAACAGCTTCCACTCTTCTGGGAAGGCTTTCAGCTAGATGTTACTGTGGGGACTTTCTTCCATTCAGCCACAAGAGCATTAGGGAGGTTGGGCACTGATGTTGGGTGATTAGGCCTGGCTCACAGTCTGCATTCCAATTCTCCCCAAAGATGTTTGATGGGGTTGAGGTCAGGGCTCTGTGCAGGCCAGCCAAGTTCTTCAACACCGATCTCGACAAACCATTTCTGTATGGACCTCGCTTTGTGCACGGGGGCATTATCATGCTCAAACAGGAAAGGGCCTTCCCCAAACTGTTGCCACAAGTTGGAAGCACAGAATTGTCTACTATGTCATTGCATGCTGTAGAGTTAAGATTTCCCTTCACTGGAACTACAAGGCATAGCCCAAACCATGAAAAACAGCCCCAGACCATTATTCCTCCTCCACCAAACTTCACAGTTGGCACTATACATTCGGGCAGGTAGTGTTCTCCTGGCATCCGCCAAACCAGTAGAGAGTGTTGCAACCGAGGACAGATGATTTTTACGCGCTACACGCTTCAGCACTCGGCGTGCTGCTACTTCGCGGCTGTGCTGTTGTTGCTCCTGGATGTTTCCACTGCACAATAACAGCACTTATAGTTGACCGGGGCAGCTCTAGCAGGGCAGAAATGTGACTGACTTGTTGGAAAGGTGGCATTCTACGACAGTGCCACATTGAAAGTCACTGAGCTCTTCAAAATAAAAAAAAGGCCTTTCTACTGTCAATGTTTGTCTATGGAGACTGCATGTCGGTGTGCTCAATTTTTTTTTTTTTACAACTGTCAGCAACGGGTGTGGCTGAAATAGCTAAATTCACTCATTTGAAGGGGTGTCCACATACTTTTGTATATGTAGTGTATAAAGAGAGGAAGAATAGAAATTCCCAATAAAGCATCCATGGTAACATAGCAAAACCTATAAACCTATTATCAACAGTATACCCTTCCATCTCGCCTTCACCCTCTCTCTCTCTCTCCTTTTCCCTAACAAATCCCCCCTTCTCATTCAGTCTTCATTCGACAAAATAATAAATAAAGCCTTGAGCTGAAGAAAACTAATATCAAAGTATTTAAAAAACGACATGATAATGAATTATAAATAGTAGAGCCTACCTGTCAACAATCCTGAGGTGTAAGAGTTACTCCAGAGTGAGACAGACCGACAGGCAGAAGGAGAGATGCTACAGCCTGTTATTGCAGTAATAGGGGTTGAAGTCCGAAAACAATAGGAGTATGTGGCTAGAGGTGTGTGTGTGTCTGTGTGTAACAGGAAACAGAGAGAGAATGGGCGTGGTAAGTGTAGGTCAATTGGAGGAGGAGGAGAGGGCTGAAATATTTACATGGGTGACCACACCCTACTTCCATCCCATTACCTGGCAGTGACGCATTGAGGGCACAGCAGGCTACCTGGTGACACATTCACTTCAATTCACTTACGCCTTTCATCCCAAAGATCAGTTCTAGGATCAAAAGTACACAATTCCTGTAACTACATGGGCAAAGTCACCCGTTTTTGCCAGGTAAGTTACTGAGTGGACAACTTAGTCAAGTAATATTCTTTTAAAACAGAAGGGATCCACACCCATATATTTATTAACAAGTAGATATAAAATCAGTCCCAACTTCTTAACATCCTAGTTTAGGATGGAAACTAGAACACTCCTTGTAGAATTTATAAGGGTCTCTCCTCACAGGAAGTGACTGTATCGTAACCTACGGATCGGAACTATGCACGCCTCGGCCCTCCCCAAACACAAAGATATGGATTTCCAAACAGTTACTATGTCAACACAATGAGAAATAATTGAACTTATTCCAAAACTAAAGTTCTCACACAGTCAACTCCTCAGAGTCCAAAGTCTACTGAATCTGAAAAGGAACCAGGGCTATTTATTTAACCATGGAATATAAACATGAGTAACAAACACCAAAATATAGTACCAAAGCAACAGTCATACTGTTTGCAAAACTTTACCAAGGCAACAATATAGCACAGTTAAACGTAAAAACAGCCAGGCTCCCACGCGGGTCCAATGCCATAGGATTAAACTACAGTAGACTACGTGAGGTTTTATATTATGGTACAACAACAGTATCAAGATGCATTCAATGAGGATTCAGGCAAAACATGGAAGGTAATGACTTCAGGGTGGGAGAGAGGGAAGGGGGAAACGACTTCAGGGCGGGAGAGAGGGAAGGGGGAAACGACTTCAGGGTGGGAGAGAGGGAAGGGGGAAACGACTTCAGGGTGGGAGAGAGGGAAGGGGAAACGACTTCAGGGCGGGAGAGAGGGAAGGGGGAAACGACTTCAGGGTGGGAGAGAGGGAAGGGGGAAACGACTTCAGGGCGGGAGAGAGGGAAGGGGGAAACGACTTCAGGGCGGGAGAGAGGGAAGGGGGAAACGACTTCAGGGCGGGAGAAAGGGGGAAACGACTTCAGGGTGGGAGAGAGGGAAGGGGGAAACGACTTCAGGGCGGGAGAGAGGGTAGGGGGAAATGACTTCAGGGTGGGAGAGAGGGTAGGATGAAACAACTTCAGGGTGGGAGAGAGGGAAGGGGGAAACGACTTCAGGGCGGGAGAGAGGGTAGGGGGAAACGACTTCAGGGCGGGAGAGAGGGTAGGGGGAAACGACTTCAGGGCGGGAGAGAGGGAAGGGGGAAACGACTTCAGGGCGGGAGAGAGGGAAGGGGGAAACGACTTCAGGGCGGGAGAGAGGGAAGGGGGAAACGACTTCAGGGCGGGAGAGAGGGAAGGGGGAAACGACTTCAGGGCGGGAGAGAGGGAAGGGGGAAACGACTTCAGGGTGGGAGAGAGGGTAGGGGGAAACGACTTCAGGGTGGGAGAGAGGGAAGGGGGAAACGACTTCAGGGTGGGAGAGAGGGTAGGGTGAAACGACTTCAGGGTGGGAGAGAGGGTAGGGGGAAACGACTTCAGGGTGGGAGAGAGGGTAGGGGGAAACGACTTCAGGGTGGGAGAGAGGGAAGGGGGAAACGACTTCAGGGTGGGAGAGAGGGAAGGGGGAAACGACTTCAGGGTGGGAGAGAGGGAAGGGAAATGACTTCAGGGTGGGAGAAAGGGTAGGGGGGAACGACTTCAGGGTGGGAGAGAGGGAAGGGGGAAACGACTTCAGGGCGGGAGAGAGGGAAGGGGGAAACGACTTCAGGGCGGGAGAGAGGGAAGGGGGAAACGACTTCAGGGTTGGAGAGAGGGAAGGGGGAAACGACTTCAGGGTGGGAGAGAGGGAAGGGGGAAACGACTTCAGGGTGGGAGAGAGGGAAGGGGGAAACGACTTCAGGGCGGGAGAGAGGGTAGGGGGAAACGACTTCAGGACGGGAGAGAGGGAAGGGGGAAACGACTTCAGGACGGGAGAGAGGGAAGGGGGAAACGACTTCAGGGTTGGAGAGAGGGAAGGGAGAAACGACTTCAGGGTTGGAGAGAGGGAAGGGGGAAACGACTTCAGGGTGGGAGAGAGGGAAGGGGGAAAAACATTCCTCCTTTATACCTGTGATAGGGTTCTTTTACCATTGGTGTTGTGCAACAGAATGGACTGAGGCAGGAATTTATAGCACTATCTATAAAGGCTGTAAACATAATATGGTTGCCAAGTAACATGTTAATTGACTCAGTTATAGATAGGCTGATTATTTTCTCTGTGTGTGTGTGCGTGCGTGCGTGCGTGCGTGTGTGTGTGTGTGCGTGCGTACAAGTATCTTACCCTCCACTGTCGTCTCTTGATTGTGTTCCTGGTGATCATCATTGCAGCCCAGAACTGAGTGAAGGACAGTCTCAAACGCTTGTAATACTGCCTGTACACAGACGGGGGAACCAGTCAGTCACTTTCAGGTGGACACACTAACTGCAATCTCAATCTCAAGACTTTTCGTTTTTCTTCTGTCTCCTCCCTTGTTACACATCTCTCTCTCATCTCTCCATACCTGGCCTGATGTCCTCGTATGTGGCTCTGGATGACAATGGCCTTCTGTTTGAAGAACCTAAAGTTGCGCCTGCAGATGAACCCTCTGATGTTCCTCTGGATGGTAACCGCAGCCCAGGTCTGAGTGCTGTTCCACTTGTCCTCCACACGCTGGTACAGCACCTCCTTCAGAAACACCTGCACGCACGCCACACATTAAATACTTTATTTGAATCCAATCCAATTTACATTCAAAAAGGATACAAACTTTTTAAACGGCACTCAAGTGTACAGAAAGCACCTCCTTCTCCAAACAACTAGGCTGCCACGACAGCTTAAACAGAGCAGTATCTAGCCAATTGCTTTGCCCTAGTTTTTGGCAGGCCCACAATCTGGATGCCACGCACTGCAAGCCTCTTTAAGTGGCCGAGACTGCCAAATATCAGCGCCAGCAGCTTGCACCTCCACCCAAGGCTGTCCGAGCTTTGCCACGAGGGGCTGGTAATTAAGAAGCTTGTCAGCAAAGGCCTGTAGTCGTCAAATGAGCAGCCAACATCCAAAATGAGCACCTCCCCTCACAACAACATCTGTCATATTTGGCACTCAGGAGAACACATCAGCATTAAACCAGGTTCCTCTTACACAATCAATCAATCTATCAAAGGTATTTATAAAGCCCTTCTTTTATTTATTTTTTACATCAGATGATGTCACAAAGCGCTGTACAGAAACCCAGCCTAAAACCCCAAACAGCAAGCAATGCAGAAGCACGGTGGCCAGGAAAAACTCCCTAGAAAGGACAGAACCTAGGAAGAAACCTAGAGAGGAACCAGGCTCTGAGGGGTGGCCAGATTATAACAGAACATGGACAAGATGTTCAAACGTTCATAGATGACCAGCAGGGTCAACAATGTTTATGGATATGTGCTATTGGAGAGACAACCTGTCACACCACGCTGGCTATCAGGTCGAGAAATCGGTCACGGCTATCAACGAACAGCAACCATTCACAACATTGGCAACAGACTTCATTACATTTGATTCAAAAGGCACTCGCACATCTGAGCAAACTTTGCATGACAAAAGTTGAACAAGATGAATGAAAGAGGAAACCACACACTGCTCTTGATAGTATCACTGATCTTTAATAAGCATACGTATCAGTCTCATGGTCTTCATCAGAGCTTTTGTGAATTTTATGTATGTAGAATACCATAGAGTACCATAGAGTACCAGAGCGCTAGATTATATTTTGTTGGTAGAACGTGCAGCTTTAACAGTAAAAGTATTGTGCTACATGGAATGGGAGACCGAGTGGTCAGCACAGTCCAGATTGGGGACGCAGGCCGGTCCAGTGCTGTCGTAGCTGCAGCCATCTGAAACCAAGGAGTAGGATGAGATGTTCCATCAGGGGACAGAAGCTTCCGCAACAACACAGGGGTCCTACACAACAACACAGGGGTCCTACACAACAACACAGGGGTCCTACACAACAACACAGGGGTCCTACACAACAACACAGTCACTGGCTCCGTGTCCATCTGAGCTCCACTCCAGTCTTGTTACACAGGTCGTTGAGGTCCGGCCAGTCTGACCTGACTCCAAAGCCCATTGGCCTTCCTCCAATGGAAAATTAAGTTGTCCTCAGTGTCCGTGGCCTCCTCCGTAGGTGTAGTAATTTTCCAGCTGTGGAATCGTCAATGTTCAACAGGCGAGTCAGTCTGGTAGCAGTGTAGATCCACTCAAAATCCGGGACACCCAAACCCCAGCTCAGGAAGGTTTTATATATTTTATTTTACCTTTATTTAACTAGGCAAGTCAGTTAAGAACAAATTCTTATTTTCAATGACGGCCTAGGAACAGTGGGTTAACTGCCTTGTTCAGGGGGCAGAACGACAGATTTGCACCTTGGCAGCTCGGGGATTCGAACCTGCATCATTTCGGTTACTAGCCCAACACTCTAACCACTAGGCCACCCTGCCGCCCCATAACGTCACGTGTGTGTTTAAGCATATTAACTTTCTCACCACTTGAACAGTTGTGTTATTAATTTCCTTCAGAACCTGTGAGATATGCACATTTGCAAGCAGATGTTGAATCTTTGCTAGGGCCACACACACACACACACACACACACACACACACACACACACACACACACACACACACACACACACACACACACACACACACACACACACACACACACACACACACACACACACACACACACACACACACACGATCAAGTTTACTCTTTAGACCCTGGTCAAAGATACTAGACTTGGCTTGCTTGGATAGAGCTTCTTTTTCTTCTATGAAACAACTGTACAGTGTTACAGTGGCTTCTTAGGTACCTTAGTGAGTCCTAGCTGGTACTGTCCCTCATCAGCCCCTACAAAGTTCAGCAACGCCACGGTCTGCTCCTTATCAGACATGGTGGCTGGTCGCTCCACCAGGAGGATTCCATACCTGGGTAAGAGGGAGATGGGACGGGAGGGATAATAATAATTTGAGGAGAAGCTCACCGAGATCTATGAAGCAGCAAGTGGTGGTTGGCTCAGAGTTTGACTTTCTCCCAGTGAGATGCTGGTATACTGTACGGTTGGTACTGTATGTGTGTTGGTACACGGTGGTTAAACCGTGTGAATGAATATTAGTTTGCGTTGGTTGGTTTGGCCAGTACCTCTCCATAAAGAAGGAGAAGGGGATGCGGATGGGGAATCCCTCCTTCCTGATGGTGATGGTCTCAAGTATCCCAGCATGCCTCAGCTGGGTTGACACATAGTCCACATCAAAGATACCGGGAAGCTGAGGACAGACGGACAGAATATGAGATCATATAGGTTTGTAACTTTTGGCCTAGAAAGGGCGCAGTTGGCTACATTTAATGTTGCAAACCCACCTTGACATAATTTGGCTTGAAACATCGAATAAAGGTGGTTTTACACCTGGATGGAAGGGGGGAAAACAGATCATCCACCACTGCCTTGCTTCTCTCAGCAAACAAAATGAAAATATATTTTGCCTTTTTGTTAAAAAAAACTGACCTCTCCAGTCGTGTGGTGAGCTCAGTCAGGGACTGTTGGAAGTGTGCTGCCACCGTGGAGGGCTGTTGCCTGTGACCTTTACCCCTCCAGCCCAACTCTCTCTGCTGCAGGTAATTATCCTGCACCTTACGGAACAGCCCTGACACCATCTGAGATACAGAGATCGATTGATTGATTGAATGGGTAATTGAGTGAGTGATGGATTGATTCCCCTTAAGCCTACAGGAATGACAAGTTCACCTTCAGTCTACTCCTAGCAAACAGCTCAACCACCTCTGTACGGAACTGATCATGGTTCTTATTCAGAAAGTTATGGACCTACGGAGAGAGGAACATAAAGAGAAAAAAAAAATCACTCTGTCCATCCATATCAACATGTCCTAACTCAGTGGTTCCTAAACACTTAAGAAGCTAGAACCACCTGGTACGTGACAGCTCCGGCGTAGTGATACACAGTGAAGACAGGCAGAGGGATCTTGGGCTTAGTGTAGTGTGGGCTGTTCCCATGGTGATAGTGGCACTTTTGGAGAAAGGTGTGGTCGGTGGCCTGGGGTAGGCAGGTCTGGTCATCCAGTATACGGAGGATACCATGTGGCCTGGAGGAGATGAGGTCCAGACAGGAGTGGAAGTCCTGCAGTGGGACGGGGTACCACTGGATCTGCTCTGTACTGTACTCTTCCTGGAGAACACACACACGAATGTACGCATAAGCGCCACCGTTTTTTAATCAGTATTCATGAATGTCAACCCCATTAACTATTAGAGAGTAGCACAATGACTTTACTGATTGTTTGACTTGTGAACTCTGACCCCGAGCCCTCTGACCTGTTCCTGGGTCACCACGGCCTTGTTGACAAAGTGCTGCAGCTGCTCATTGGCAAAGTTAATACACAGCTGTTCAAAGCTGTTCACTCCCAGGTCCTACAACACACAGGTAAATATATGTTTAATAAATGCATATAATATGCAATAGAACAGGGCGGCCCAACCCTGTTTCTAGATAGCTGCAGTCCTGTAGGTTTTCGCTACAACCCTAATCTAGCTCACAATCTAGCATATTATCATTCGATTAAATCGCACATTCTCCATTAAAACATTTACTGTGATCCTCATTGCCCCTCACCTCGAAGCCATAGATGTCCACTATCCCCACGGTGCTGTCCATTTCTGTAGGGCTCAGCCAATCATTGATCTGCTCCAACAGCCAATCGAACAACACAGAGTACAGGGCCTTGGCTATGGCATCTCTAGGAGAAAGGGATAGATAATAGATCATTATTTTTCTATGCTGCTCTAGATAGTATTGATTAACTCCAAATATAAGGTGGAGGAGCTCACTCACACGGCAGTGCATGACTCGGTCAGTACCTGGATTCTATGGCACTTTCCACAGACAGGGGGCAGTAGATCCTGTCATAGGTTGTCTCCTGAGGAGGGACAGGAACAGTGCCTTCAGAAAAAAATGTGCGGCCCTTGACCTTTTCCACATTTTGTTGTGTTACAGCCTGAATTTAAATTGGATTCAATTGAGATGGATTTTTTTTCCCACTGGCCTACACACAATACCCCATAATGTCAAAGTGGAATTATGTTTTTCCCCACTGGCCTACACACAATACCCCATAATGTCAAAGTGGAATTATGTTTTTCCCACTGACCTACACACAATACCCCATAATGTCAAAGTGGAATTATGTTTTTCCCCACTGGCCTACACACAATACCCCATAATGTCAAAGTGGAATTATGTTTTTCCCACTGACCTACACACAATACCCCATAATGTCAAAGTGGAATTATGTTTTTCCCACTGGCCTACACACAATACCCCATAATGTCAAAGTGGAATTATGTTTTTCCCCACTGGCCTACACACAATACCCCATAATGTCAAAGTGGAATTATGTTTTTCCCCACTGGCCTACACACAATACCCCATAATGTCAAAGTGGAATTATGTTTTTCCCACTGACCTACACACAATACCCCATAATGTCAAAGTGGAATTATGTTTTTCCCACTGACCTACACACAATACCCCATAATGTCAAAGTGGAATTATGTTTCTCCATATTTTCAAGCATAGTGGTGGCTGCATCATGTTATGGTTATGCTTGTAATCGTTAAGGACTGGAGCGTTTTTCAAGGATAAAAATAATTAACTGAATGGAGCTAAGCACAAAATCCTAGAGGAAAACCTGGTTGAGTCTGCTTTTCACCAGACACTGGGAGATTAAATCACCTTTCAGCAGGACAATAACCTAAAACACAAGGCCAAATCTACACCGGAGTTGCTTACGAGTGGCCAAGTTACAATTTTGACTTGAATCTAGTTGAAAATCTACCGGACGACCTAAAAATTGTTGTCAAGCAATGATGAACAACCAATTTGACAGAGCTTGAAAAAAATGTAGAACATAATGGGCAAATGTTGCACAATCCAGGTGTGGAAAGCGCAGAGACTGACCCAGAAAGACTCAGGGCTGTAATCACTGCCAAAGGTGCTTCTACAAATGATTGTCTCGGGGGTGTGAATACTTCTGGAAATTAGATACTGTATTTCTATATTTCCTTTTACAATAAATGGAAATGTTTTCACTTTGTCCTTGTGGGGTATTGTGTGTAGATAGGTGAGAAGAAAACTCATTAAATCCATTTTTAATTCAGACTAACTAAATGTGTAATGAGTCAAAGGGTACGAATACTTTCTGAAGGCACTGTAGATCAGCTAATGTATGAATAGTTCAAGAGAGAATGAAAGGTGAAGGCACGGCGAAGGGTTTGTTCTGACCGTGACTTTGTGTGTGATGACAGTCTGTAGGGCCTCTGAAGACACCTGCAAGAGAGAACCGACTCTCCTGGCCTCTGCCTCACTGAAGATACGGGCCACCTCAAACGACTCACTCTAGATACACACAAGCGTACAGTATTAGATATTTCTCTACTGTCTGTTTCTCACATACGCTGTGTATCAGACGTACAAATGAATGAAAAACATCCAAACATGCATACTACTCTGAACAACTCACATCCTCTTTGAGCACAGACTGACACCTCCTCACCTAAGAATACACCCACCATACACTCACCCTCCCTTACCCACTCTCTCACACACACCTCGTAGGAACTGAAGCAGATATTCCCCAGCTGTAGTATGGAGGAGAGGATGGCCCAGACTGTGGAGATCTGGTCGGCGTGTAGACCAATCGTCTCAAAGCACTGGGCCAACAACAGGAAGTCCTGTTTGTCCAGCTTCCCCTTCAGCTCACAGAACCCGCCCTGACACAGAGAGAGGGAGGCCGAAGTCATCTATTGAGCTCGACTGATTGTTCCCTCAATCCTGGTCCAGGGAACACCTGGGATGTGCAGGTTTTTTTTTATTCTACTAACGGATTCTATTCATTTGATCCTACTGATCCTACTAATTGGGGCTTACTTGGTTGAGGTAGTAGTATGTCTCTGCTCCCTGCAGATAGAGCTCCTGTTTGTCCCAGTCGTTCATCCCCGCCAGCAGCTCATAGAACACATGGTAGTTCCTCTCCTCATTGGCCTGACGCAGAGACAGTACAAGTTTGGTGACCCATGAGTAACGTGTCAGACTGAGGCTATGAGGAATATGCACCCAGTTGTCTCACACGAAGACCTCACCTGGAAGACAACGCGTGACTTCTCAAGAAGGTACTTTGACAGCGAAGTCCCCACCACCACACCCCTGTCGACCATTTAAAAAGATTGAAATACATTTTTCACCCCCTCCGGGTGCCAATTGAACACAACTTTGTTTCTGTACCGAGTGAAAGAGATGAGGCTCCTAGAGGAGGACATACTGGAGAACGTGGACGTGAAGGTATTTGCCAAAGCGACTAGAGTTGTTGTTGAGGATGGTCTTGGCATTACCAAAACTCTCTAGAATCGGCAGCACCTCCATGGGCTGTCTGAGGTTGTTGTTCATGCCTTGGTACATGGAGCTGAGGTAGTGGACTATAAGCTTGGTGGCCTCGGTCTTACCTGATCCACTCTGACCACTGTAGAAAGAGAGAATACACTTCAAAATAGCTGGAGACAAGATGATAGGTCAATACAGGCCTCCAAAGAGAGAAGGAGAATAGGAAAGAAAGAGAGAGACTGGTGCCTCTGACATACCTTATGACGATGCACTGCTCTTGTGGTGAGCTCTGAGATTGGCTGAAGGCTGCATCGGCGACAGCATATACATGGCTGCACAAGTAGAGACACAGACCCACAGACGGATTCCCCTTGGCGTTACTCTGTGCATGTTACTCTGCTGTCACTCAGATTGGCAGCCTAGTTATACTTGTGTTATTCTGGCATTACAGTGGGTTTGGTTCATTCTAGGGTTCACTCTCGATTTACTCCTGGGTTACTCTGCTGTTACTCACGGAGGGTTGCGTTTCTGCTCCTTGCCCTGGTACTGCTGTCGGAGGTCCTCTGTGTAGAGGTCAAGGGGCTTGAAGGGGTTAAGTGACAGCAGCATGTTACCTATGTACGTCTGGGACACACAGGGGAAAGATGGTGGTTATCTGATATGGCTGAGAGGTAGAGCTGAGATACACATGTTGATATGGAGAGAGAGAGAGAGAGAGAGAGAGAGAGAGAGATCGGTCTGAGTTTTTCCTCATGTTCAGTTGTAAGGTTACATACGTAGATGGAGTCCCGGTGAAACCTCTTCTTCAGATTCAGCAGCACAGAGCTCTCACACACCTCCCTGGAGACATACACCAGTTAACAGAGAGAGGTGTGTGTGTTGGTTACCTTCTCAATGTAATCCGTCAGTTACAAGTTGCCTGTCCATAACTGTAATCAGTAACGTCATTTTTTGATCACCCCCAAATCGGTAACGTGATTACTTTTTTTGGGATTACTTTTCCCTTAAGAAGCATTAGAAGAAGACAAAGGATCCATCAAACACATTTGGTGTGTCTCGGACTGGTGGTCAGATTCGCTCAGGTGGAACAAACTTAAACTTGCACCTTTCAATGCTGAATTGAATGTCTCTAAGAAAACAGAAAGGTGCCCTAATATATTTTCTTTTGTCCCGCAAACATCCTCTCTGAATTAGAAGTTATCCTAGGAGTACTCACCTAGTTTTTCAAAGTATCTATTGTCTGATTACAACAGTTAAAAAAATAAAATGCAATCAGATTACATGTCATCAGTTACTGCCACACCCTGACTGTGTGCACGCCCTCTCTCTCTCGCACTCACTCAAGCTGGGATAGATCCTCCACCTCGTCCACCTCCACAGCCTGGTCAGACCCTGGCATCGCGACCTGAAGGTGAACCCAGAGCAGGCACGTGTCAGCCACACGTCGCCCTCCAGAACCATGTACAATGGATCCTTCTCCTGACCCACTTACTGTGCCTTCTTTCCGTAGCTATATTTCTTGTCGAGCAGTAACTGTTTTTTTTTCTCCTTCACTTTTCATTGTACTCTAACCATATCCCTCAGTGCCATAACCCCGCCCAGAGCCCCTCTACCACAGGTAACCAATACATCTGTATTCATGGGAAAGGCTGAGTCACTGTGATAGTTGATACACTGTATGCTTGTGCCATGCTCTATTGTATTGGTACTGACTAGAAAATAAATAAACTAGTAGAGGTCTGCTTTACAGGCTTTAGTCAATACACACACAGACTGACAGTGGTGAATAGGAAGTGTGATGCTTAGTGAACAAGGATAAGTAGTTATAAGAGCGTCTGCTAAATGACGTAAATGTAAATGTAAATGTTATATTGCCTGTTTTGCTCTCATAGATGCTTACCCTGAAGCTACAGCATTGTCCAAATGACGTTATCCATGCTGTGAAGTTGTTGGTCCAGCGCATCGCGGGTACATACTGTAAGTTCAATAAATAAAGCCAGAACAATCGCAGTACCGTTGTGTTATTGAGACGACTCTCCAGCATGTCCTGAGCAGGGTCCTCAGACTCCCAGGGTCCTCTCCCGTTGTGGGTCGGTACAGTCCTGGTCTGGTTCCCATCCTCGTACACCGTCCACTTGGTCAGCTTCTCCACTGTCTGGTGGGGCAGGAGGGTATCCGCTCGCAGCCAGTCCTGTTGAGGGAGGGGATGATAGTGGAGTTTTGTGTAACAATTGAAATTGTGATGCTATCTGTCCTATTGTGATACCCGAGAGGCTTACGTAAATTGGTTAACTGAAATGCTATCCTCCTATCCACATATTTAAAATGTTTTTTTGTTAGATATTATTATAATACAAAGAAAACAATTCATTACCAAAAGGTCATCCACATACCTGGGGGTCTCCGCTCATACGAGCCGTCCCAGCCCAGTGCACCTCCAGAGGGCCGACAGGGTACAGCCCCCCCCCTCCCATTAGCTGGGCCACCTCTCGATCAGCCTCTTCTTCATAGTACGACCCCACCCTAGACCCAACTCTGGATGGTTCTCCAGTCAGTCTGACAGGTTCTCCAGACTCAGGACCATCAGTGGGGGGTCCGGCAAACCCAGCCCCTGTCTCCCTGTCTGGGACTATAGCTCCACGGCTGGGTCCTATTTCTATTGCAGCAGTAGTAAGAGGCTTGGATAGCTTGGTCAATTTGAATTGATCGTTGCCCAGTTTGCCCCTGGCTGCCTGGAGGATGCTGAAACCCTCATTGCCTTTAAGTGCCGCCTCCCTTTTCCTGTCCTCGTTGCTGGTGTCCGGTGTGGGTCTCTGTGCTCCTGTGCTCCCATTTATACTTTCAGTCCTCTTTGGCTCTGGTGCTGCTCCAGGAACAGGCTTCTTTATGGACTTGAGGAGGGTGAGGTCCGGTTTGACTGGGAGTACCAGTCTGGCTCCTGGTTTGGGGGGCTTGGGTGCTTCGAGGGTGGCTCCCACAGCAGTGCTGGAGCCTGGGGTGGTGGAGGAGGCTGGCTGAGCAGTCTGGGATGGCTGGGCTGGTAGAATTCCTATGGCCTTTCCCATGCCCAGCTTGTTCATCCTGGGAAGCACGATGGCTGCTGGAGGGGAGCTGGAGTGGGGGTCGTCACCAGACTCCCCAGCTTGCCTCTTCTGGGTGACAGCAGACTTATCTTCGGCTCCGTTTCCAGAGGTTCGGTTCTTCTTGCTGGCCAGGCTGGTCTTACTAGCCACACGCATGGCCATCCGATGTTTAAGCAGGCTGTGTTTGGAGCTAGTGGCTCCCTCCCTCTGTTTGATGGCTTGGAGAGGGAGCCAACGGGAGAAGCCAATGGCCTGGGTCACTACTTTCAGTTTATTCCTCAGGTTGAACCCTTTGGGCATCTTCCCCCTGATCCAACCCGAGACATGGCGTAGAGTCGTCACACCTTTCCTACGAGTGACGAGACTGTCCGTGGGTTTGGCTGAGACTGGATCTGTCGACCCGGCTGTAGTTGCTTCCTCTCCAGGCCTGACCAGCATTTTATTGCTCCTTTGTCGAACAGATGCCATCTTGACTCTGCCCAGGACCAGGCCAATGTTTTTCCTGCTCCCCTGTTTGGCTTCTCCTTCACCATCTTGTTGCTCCTCTTTCCCTTGTTCCTGTTCTCCTTCACTCAGACAGGCTTGGCGGTCATTTCCTTTTGATTTCAATAGCATCACCCGTGATAGGCCTTTAGGGGCTTTGGATGAAGTTGAGGCAGCCTCATCCTCCTGCAACTCCAATGGGGAAGACGAAGCATTCTTGTCTTTGATGGAGGTTTTTGTTTGTTTGGCTAGCTTCAGGATCTGGGCCTTGTGTTTTGCAGTGTCAGCCTTGCTGAGGGAGACATCTTTCAGAGGCTGGGCTTCTTCCTCTGCTGGAGTAGCTTTCTGTTTCCCTTTCCCTTTCTTTTTCTCAGCCTTTTCTGCTTTCTTTTTCTCTGCTTTCTTTGCTTTCTCAGCTTTCTTCTTCTCTGCTTTCGTGGGTTTCTGGGCCTTCTTAGGTTTGTCAACCTTCTCTTCAGCCTGGCCCTTTTTCTTCATGAACATGTTGGATTTCAGACACCCTGCTGGTGCAGTGACGTTGGGCGTCAAACTGAGTGGTGGTACAGCGGTGGCTTTTTTGGGCGACCGTCTTTTCCTTGAAGTTACCTTCTCAGATTCACCCCCATCGCTGGTCACTGCCACTGATTCTTCCTCTTCCTCCTCTTCCTCACTGGTACTGACTGGCTCCTCTTCAAGTTCCCCTCGTTTCCAGATTTGCACTGGAAGTTCTTTTTCTGATTCCTCCTCTACTAGAGGTTCCTTTTCTGATTCTTCCTTTACCTGCCCCTCTGTGCTTCTCTCCGTGTCTGACACCTCAACCTCCTCTTCGCTGCTATCCTGTGTCGCCTCTGTCTCGAGCCCTTCTGTCTCAGTTGTCTCCTCAACACAAACAGGCTCCTCCTCTTCACTCTCCTCCACTGAACTCTCTCCTTCGCTCTCAGATTCCTCAGTCTCCTCTGTTTCACTCCCTATGACACCTCTTTTTTTTACAGGCTTTGTTACAGGTGTAGGTGTGTCTGCCCTCCCTCCTTTGGTTGGGGGTATTTTTGATCCAGGTTTAGATTTGATAGCTTTATTCGTACCGCCATCAACTGTCATGCTTTTCTGCTTCCGAGGGGATGATCTACCATTCGGACTTTTCCCATTCACTGTTTTCTTACCTTTCTCCTCTTTCGGCTGTTGTTTAGTCTGCTCTTTACCTCTCTTGCCATTCTCCTCTTGCTTTTTCATTTTACTCTCTCCCTTTTTAGTCTTCTCTTTGCCATTGACCTCTTCTTTCTGGTCTACAGTTTCTTTTCCATTTGTCACTGCAGGTGGTGGTTTGGAACAATTATTTTCTCCTTTTTCCTTCAGTTTCTTTCCTCTGTTGGTTCTCTCATTTTCTCTACTGGTCCTACCTTTGGTTTTTACAAGTGACATGTCTGAAGGATGACCTCTATCAGCTTTTATTCATCTTTGGTTTGAATAAAATGGTTACCTGCAGAATAGGGACTTACCTACTAAGAATATGGTAGATAAGTTCAAGTTACACAGTACAGGAATGAATAACAACGTATGAGACATACATTTCTTTTAATAAGAAATAGCCTGAAATGACTGTTTAGATTTCAATGACATTTAAATATTTCTTATCATGTCTCTTACTTTCAGTTAAACCTTCAACTTGCCTGTTAGCACCATAATTACTCTGGTGCTAACACATGAAGGTTTAGATCGATCAATGAATAAATAAATGCAAGGGCACCAGGTCAAGTAATGAGTCTGTCAAGCATAGTCAGTCAGCATTAGGACAGGGTTTCAGGCGTTTTACACCTGGATGGCCACTTGACACACAAGTCTTAGGTTAGAGAGCCAGATTAGCTGCTAACCCCATTAGCTACAGTATCACAACAGTAGTATCATACTTGCAGTATAGTGGATAGTATATTATAATACGCAACATAGTACTTGCTATGGCTAACTACCACAACACAATTTAAGGTTATTGTTAACCATTATCATATAGAAAAACAAGACACAAATGAAACATCCTAAGTGGCTATAAATGTTTGATCTCAGATGGATAAAGTTACACTGCAGAGATCTAAACCATGTTTTATCTGTAGGTCAATCTAAATGGTTCTACCCTGCCGGGGTAGTGCAGTGAGAGGATGTATCAGGGTGATATAGCTTACCTGGCCTCTCGGGTGATCCTCGGGCATGGCTGGGGGTCCAGAAAGTGTTTCTGCTTGTCCTCAAGTACTGGTGTCACCTACACACACATTGACCCACCAATAACGACAACAAACGCACACACACACATAACTTAACCCCAAACAAAGACAACATACACACACAGTATTTGAATAATTGAACTGTCTTTGGCAGTCCGTTCAGATATACAGCTATTCATATGGGCAGCTGGTGAATGAGGGAGAGGAAATGTGAGAGCAGGTGTGTGGACGCTCACAATAGGTGGTGACAGACAAGGGAGAGCGAGAGATGGAGAGAAAGAAAGAGCAGTGGCTTCTCAGAAGAGGGAGATTCCATCAGTGCTCTGGAATTAAAGGGCTATGCTCTCCTTCCATTTTTTCCCCTCTTCTCTATTTCACCTTAAATTCATCATCTATCCAGATGAATAGCATTACATAACTTATCTATAAAAACCTATGAAAGCTATTTTTTTTTATTACAATTATGGACAAGGTATGTATCAACAATGTGAAGGCTCTATATTGGCTACAAGAAGGTGTACAATATTACACAAAACTCTGAACAGAGCATTCTGGCATAGATCATCATAGTCCCTATTGGCTAAGGGGCTTTCTGGCTCATTAGAACAGACTAATTAAATACAGTTGGGGAAAAAAGTATTTAGTCGGCCACCAATTGTGCAAGTTCACCCACTTAAAAAGATGAGAGGCCTGTAATTTTCATCATAGATGAACTATGAGACAAAATGAGAACAAAAAAATCCAGAAAATCACATTATAGGATTTTTAATGAATTTATTTGCAAATTATGGTGGAAAATAAGTATTTGGTCAATAACAAAAGTTTCTCAATACTTTGTTATATACCCTTTGTTGGCAATGACAGATGTCAAACGTTTTCTGTAAGTCTTCACAAGGTTTTCACACACTGTTGCTGGTATTTTGGCCCATTCCTCCATGCAGATCTCCTCTAGAGCAGTGATGTTTTGGGGCTGTTGCTGGGCAACACAGACTTTCAACTCCCTCCAAAGATTTTCTATGGGGTTGAGATCTGGAGACTGACTAGGCCACTCCAGGACCTTGAAATGCTTCTTATGAAGCCACTCCTTCGTTGCGCGGGTAATGTGTTTGGGATCATTGTCTTTCGGAAAGAGCCAGCCACGTTCCATCTTCAATGCCCTTGCTGATGGAAGGAGGGTTTCACTCAAAATCTCACGATACATGGCCCCATTCATTCTTTCCTTTACATGGATCAGTCGTCCCGGTCCCTTTGCAGAAAAACAGCCCCAAAGCATAATGTTTCCACCCCCATGCTTCACAGTAGGTATGGTGTTCTTTGGATGCAACTCAGCATTCTTTGTCCTCCAAAAACAACAAGTTCAGTTTTTACCAGAAAGTTATATTTTTGGTTTCATCTGACCATATGACATTCTCCCAAACCTTCTTCTGCATCATCCAACTGCTCTCTAGCAAACTTCAGATGGGCATGGACATGTACTGGCTTAAGCAGGGGGACACGTCTGGCACTGCAGGATTTGAGTCCCTGGCAGCGTAGTGTGTTACTGATGGTAGGCTTTGTTACTTTGGTCCCAGCTCTCTGCAGGTCATTCACTAGGTCCCCCCGTGTGGTTCTGAGATTTTTGATCACCGTTCTTGTGATCATTTTGACCCCACAGGGTGAGATCTTGCGTGGATCCCCAGATTGAGGGAGATTATCTGTGGTCTTGTATGTCTTCCATTTCCTAATTGCTCCCACAGTTGATTTCTTCAAACCAAGCTGCTTACCTATTGCAGATTCAGTCTTCCCAGCCTGGTGCAGGTCTACAATTTTGTTTCTGGTGTCCTTTGACAGCTCTTTGGTCTTGGCCATAGTGGAGTTTGGAGTGTGACTGAGGTTGTGGACAGGTGTCGTTTATACTGATAACAAGTTCAAACAGGTGCCATTAATACAGGTAACGAGGACAGAGGTCTTAAAGAAGTAGTTACAGGTCTGTGAGAGCCAGAAATCTTGCTTGTTTGTAGGTGACCAAATACTTATTTTCCACCATAATTTGCAAATAAAATCATTAAAAATCCTACAATGTGATTTTCTGGGGGGAAAAAAATCTAATTTTGTCTGTCATAGTTGAAGTGTACCTATGATGAAAATTAGACATCTTTTTAAGTGAGAGAACTTGCACAAATGGTGGCTGACAATACTTTTTTGCCCCACTGTAGATTTCTCCCTTTTTCCACCAACATAGATTGTTTTGAGCTGCCTGGTGTTGGAGGGCGGTCCAATAGGAGGTCAAGCGATTGTGACCCAGGCAATAAGTGAACTAAGCCCTGCTCCATAATGGTGATTAAAACTCTTGGCTGTGCTTGTATGACAACTGATCCCTAATTTATCCACTTGACCTGCCAGCACCAAACTCACAAGGCTCAGGATATAACCAAAGCTCATAGCCATCAGATGTACTTTATTTTGACTGTTGCGGTTGAGTGGGGAACAGTCAGAGCGAGGCTTGAAGCAGCAACCCTGTAGTTCAATCAATCAGTGAATGAAGTCAAACTTCATAGAAAGACAGACACGTGAACTCGTGAAAAACATGTATTCATTTTCCAGCAGGACATTATGTAGTGTGAAAGTTATCAATCAAAAAAGTAGGGTTCTCATACTCCATCATTGACTACAAAAATATATTCTAGAGACCACAGAAATGCTAAAATACCCAGCATTTCAAGAAACAGTACCAAAATATTTTGTTGCAAGTTCCGACTATAGCAGCCAACCCCCATTAAAAACACACCTAACCGTTAACAGAGAATCATATAGTACATATATATTAAACATTTGACTACAATATCTTAAAATTACATTCCTAAATAACATTACTCATTGCTGTGTTCAAAAAAAGGGTTTACATTATAACATTTTAAAAACCAAGCCACCATAGAAAGTTGTAGCGTCATGTGCTACACAGGACAAATACCTACGTCAGGTTATAACTGGTTATTACACATTAATGCGCGGACGGTAGGAGAGGTAAGGAGGAAGGTCAGTTGGCAACAAAAGCTTGGGGAGACATTTTACGGCACAGTGGTCTTACACTGCTAGTCTGGTAGTCAGATGTGTTTCTGAGTTGGCTAAAGCAACAATAGGTCTGGCTACCAGGCTGGTGGTCTACCACCTTGTGTGGTTCAAAATTAACACTACTGATTCCACAGATACTCCATGTTGCTCTCGCACTCAAAACAATGTCTTGTTTGGAGTGCCAGAATAAATTTGATGATTTGTCAGCATAAAAAAAAAACAACAAAAAAACATTCTTGGCTCCCTTGTACAGTTTTTCCCATCCATCTCGATTTTACATCTCCAATAATTACACAGAATCAAAACAAAAGGTTACAAAATCACAGGTAAAATTACATTACAAATAAAAGAATCATAGGAATAAAAATAAAAAAGTCCATCCCCCCTCCTCTCTATAACTTCCCCCTCCCCCATATGCATCTCTCTCTCTAAGAGACTAAGGCAAGCGAGGATGTGCAGAGCAAGGCTGTTACTGGACAAATCAGAGTTTCACAGGTCAGCTTGAGTTCAAGGGTGAAAGGCTGAATGCCCTGACTGGTGTCAGGATTAGGAGGGAATGTGAGGAAGGGGTGGGTGAGTGAGTAGGGTGTGTTTAATGCAAGTATGGCTTGTGTGTGAGAACTGTAAGTGGCTTTGGATAAGCACGTCAGCGGAATGACCATACAATCATTACTAATGTGTCGCAGGTGTAGCAGGGCTATTACAGTACAGTGGTTGGTCCCTAGGCACAGACGGTGGTCCCTCCATCTCTCTATAGCGGTGGGCCTCAAATGACACCCTGTCCCTCATATACTACACCAACCCCCCTTTATGGGCTTTGGTTAAAAGCAGTGCCCTACTTGGGGAAATAGAGTGCCATTTGTGACAAAGTCAGTGAGTCAGTCTTTGGGGTTAGGGGCCAGGGTTCAGCCTCTCATGCTAGGGGTCAGGGGTGAGTCTCTCCGGGGGCTAGGGGCCCAAGTGGTCAGTAGTGGTAGTAATAGTAGTGTTTGTGTAGACTGCGAGGCAGGAGTCACTAGGCAGACTCCACAATGTCTCAGGCACAGGGATGACTGGCTCAGTCTGAAAAACAGGGAAAGAGAGAAAGACAAAACAAGAGATGACCGAACCAACAATGAGCAACCTGAATTCCATCACCATAGTGATATGTATCATATTCCAGAAGATTAATGTTGATGATACTGACCATAAACTCACCTCAATTGCTCAGCACCTTCCCTCCAGCGAGAGCACTCGTCCCATTCTCCAGGAACGTCCTGTAGCAAACACACACAAATGAGTCCCTGCATAACACACTGAAAAACAGAGCTTGTAGTTGCGTTTCAGAGGTGAATACTCACGTCTGATCTACTTCTAGAGACTTCTGGATCTCCTGAAGCACAGCTGTAAGAAAACACACGTCAGACCACAGATGCACAATGATGATTGACAAGTTGGGATGGTCATCATAAAAAACATGCAATGGGGTGGTTGTGGTTCACTGTGTAGCAGACAATCACTCAAGACTGCTGGTTGGGTTTACACGTCCGGATGCCAAACAGGACAGTCAAAGCAGACACATCGATATGACTCAGTTGGTAAGAGCACAGCGCTAGCAACGTCAAGGTTGTGGGTTCAATCCCCGCAGGGATCACTCGCACAAATGTTGGGAGTTGGTTACGGTTAAGTTCTGTTAAGGTTGTCTGGTGGTTCCTGAGGTACTCACTCTCATCATTCAGCAAAGCATGCTCCATCACACGTCTAGCAGAGCTCTCTGTAAACGAACAGCATCGCAGCACGCAATCAGGGCACAGAAGCACACGGCATGACAACACAGTGAGTGTAGATCGTGTGTTCGCAGGCCGATCAGCACAAGCAAAAAAAAAAAAGATTGACAGCCTAACAGAGCATTTCATACTGTGCGCTTGCTGAAGAACACTGTTAAGCATAGACGCGTGCATGTTTTAGTATTATTTGCATAGCTATAGATATAACTATATAAGCTCTTTAAAGCAGTAACAAACAGCATGTGATCTTACCCACGCCATCCCTCGTGGAATTTCTGGAATGACAGACACAGCTGTTCAGTAAAACATGAAAAGGTAATTGTGCCAAAAAGCAGTACTTCCAAAGTCGATGGTGAATACAGCTATAAAAACAGTGTTTCTACCTGCGTTCCACAGAGGCCCCGTCCGGCAGCGCCCGTGGCAGAGTGGTGCTGGGTGTCTGGGAGGACACCTCCACTAGAGACCGGGGCTCCACCACACAGCGAGCAGACAGAGAGAAACGCTCAAACTCTGACGGAGAGATCAGGTAGAAACCTGAGGGAGAAAGAGTGCAAGTAAGAAAAAAGTATGCATGAAAGAGCTGAATACATGAAATGCCAAATGCTTGTGAGATGTAAACTGTGTGTGTCTCTCTCGTCCTACCCTGTCCATGCTTGGTGAAGACGCAGGATGCAATGCCGCTGACGTCCTCCCTACGTATACAGGGGTACTGGACCTGCAATTTCACCCCCGGCAACGACACCACGTGGAGGTCTCCCTGATTGGTCAGGACGGTGAGGCCGCTCTCGCCGTAGTCGTCCGTGCGGGTGCTGCCGAACCAGGCCACGCCCACCCGGCGCACGCGTGAGCCGTCAATGGCCGTCAACTTCAACTTCATTTTGGCGCTCACCTTAGGCAGGGTGAACACCTGGAGAAAGAGAAATGATAGTCTTGGAGGATAAACACATTTTGTGTTTCTTTATGAACCCTGGGAGAGAATGTCCCATCATCAGATGAGTGTGGGTAAGATGTGTGTGTCTTCTCACCTTGAACTGTTCCTCTGATATGACCAGTAGGCTGTGTGAACCCTGCATGTCAGGTGAGCGGGCCAGGTCGTGAGCCACCTCCAGGGGCTCAGGCAGAGGGGAACCATGGCCGTCCAACACCAAGATGCCCACTACTGGAGCACGGTGCATCAACTGGATCTCCTTAGCTGGAGAGAAAGTTGGAGAATGGATTTGTGCTTAATTGTCTGTTAAAACAAGAGTTGTGGAAGTGTGGACGAGGGAGGCAAGAGAGAGCGATGTGTAAGAACATGCATGTTCTCACCAGGGTGTGCTGTGACAGGGTCCTCTCCTCTGCGTTCCACAGGCGGTAGGCGGAGCTGGTAGGCGAATACTGATCCCCCATTGGTCCCTGCCCACAGAGAGGGTGTGTTGTGGGAGCCTGTATGAGGGGAATGAGCAGTATGAGATACCATAAAATGTCTGTTGCGACAGCTCCGAATTTAAGTCTGAACCACATCAGTGAGTCTCCTCCCGATGCTGCGCTTCCCCTTTAACTTCCAATTAAATTGCCAGCATCAGTTGTGGAAAAAGAGCTATGATAGAGGAAGGTTTCAAACCCTCAGCTCTGAAGCTTGTTCATACAGTGCTTTCAGAAAGTATTCACACCCATTCACTTTTTCAACATGTAAAAGTGGGATTAAAATGGATGAAATTATAAATCTACACAAAATATTCTGTCATAGTGGAATAATATATATATATTTTTTTTACTAATGTTGGCTTTTCTGAATGATAAAAGCTATCTTAATTAGGTAAGTATTCAACCCTGAGTCAATCACCTTTGGCAGCAATTACAGCGGTGAGTCTTTCTAGGTAATTCTCTAAGAGCTTTCAACACCTGGATTGTGAAACATTTGCCCATTAGCAGTCAAAGCTAACTTGGCCACTCAGGAACATTCACTGTCCTCTTAGTAAGCAACTCCAGTGTAGATCTTGCCTTGGTTTTAGGGTAATGTCCTGCAGAAAGGTGAATTCATCTCCCAGTATCTAGTGGAAAGCAGACAACCAGGTACTCCTCTAGGATTTTGCATGCGTTTCGCTCCATTCAGTTTATTTTTGATCATGAAAAACTCCTCAGTTCTAAACGATTACAAGAATACCCATAACATGAAGCAGCCACAACTATGCTTTAAAATATGGTGAGTGGTATGCAGCAATAGGGATTAATATTTTATAAGTTTCAATACAGGAAATAATTCATATTTATCCAGAGTCCCAGGAAATACAGAGGAAATTGGAAGTGCCCATTTAAGCATTTAAAACCAAGATATGGTTACTGTGCCAGGGTTCTCCCAAAATAAGATTGGTGTTGCACCACAACGTTGGCTTGGCTGCGACCCTTTGTAAAGATTTCACAGTAAATTAAACTGATACTTAGTAATGAATAACTTTGATAGCCTATGATATTCTTGTGAATTGAGAAACAGGCTGATCATAAATTCAGAGCGTTATGTTCCTTTATGAATTCAGAGCATTTTTTATTTGAGTCATTTAGCAGACGGTCTTATCCAGAGAGAATTTGCTGAAGGATTTCTCATCTAGCCAGCTTGGGATTTCGAGCCAACGACCTTTCAGTTACTGGCCCAATGCTCTTAACCACTAGGCTACCTGCCGCCACAGAGCGCCACAGAGCACACCCAGAGTAGGCAATAGCGTTCATACAAACTTTGTACTTTTGTTAGACTGCCGTTACAAATGACCAAAGTTGCTTGTTAGATAACCTTCAAAAGAAAGACAATATCTCCTACTTGGCTAAATCAAGTTGATGATTATACATATATCAGATCAACTCATGAATAATGGGGAGAAGAGAGGAAATTGCTGAAATATCAAGGTAACAGTTAAAAAAAAAAAAAAACATATCTACTCTTACACCGCTTGTTGATCACACATTCTCTACAGAAGCTCTCACATGGGCAGCAATACGAGACAGCGCAGAAACGGGGAAAGTTATAGCATTATTTTGACATGCATAGGTGAGATGTGCTTTGATAATGTAACCTATGGAATACAGAATAAAGTTAGGTATTTTCATGCGAAACTGGAGTCAGGATTTTAGGTTTCAGTGGGATTGGGACTATAGGTAAATAACACTTGATTTAGGCTAAAGTATCACATGCTAAATGTTTATGATCGGTTATAGATGAGCAAACGAATGGATTGGCTACCACTTCTACTTGTCTGCCGGAGATCAATTAACTAAATACACTAAATGACCAAAAGTATGTGGACCCCAGCACCAATATTTTCACCATTCAGTTGATCATAACTAAGGTGAGTTTCTCCCTTTCTCCTTACTCCGCTGCCACCCGCCTCCACCACGTTCTCAACACCAGTTTCAGTCAATATAGTCCACTGTTTTATAGAAAGCTGCCCTTCCCATTACTAAGTCATTTGTTGTATTGGTTTCGCTCCAAACATAACACTTTGTATTAAGGACAAGCATGTAATTGCTTTGCCACATTTTTTGCAGTATTACTTCAGTGCCTTGTTGCAAACAGGATGAATGAGGTTAGTATTGTAGAGTAACCACAATGTTATTGATCCATCCTGTTTTTTTCTTTCACAACCATTCAACTCTGTTTTAAAGTCACCTTTGGCCTCATGGTAAAATCCCTGAGCGGTTTCCTTCCTGTCCCGTAACGGAGTTAGAAAGGACGCCTGTATGTTTGTAGTGACGGTGTGTTATGATATTATTATCTTTACTCATATACCAATAGGTGTCCTTCTTTGCAAGGCATTGGAAATCCTCCCTGGGCTATGTGGTTGAAATTCAGTGCTCGAAAGAGGGATCTTACAGATAGATAGTACAGAGATGAGATAGTGATTTAGAAATCATGTTAACCACTGAGTCCATGCAAGGGGTTGAATACTTGACTCAAGACATTCCAGCTTTACATTTTTTATTAATTTGTAAACATTTCTAAAAACATAACTCCACTGACATTATGGGGTACTGTGTGTAAATTCACGCTGTAAGACAATGTGGAAAAATACAAGGGGTGTAAATACTCAAAGCACTGTACCTTTGTTTTGAACTCAAAAGTGCACTACAGCCGTGTCTGAACAAAAGCTAAAACGCCACCAACATTCCTAAACAGATTGGAATGACAGGAAAAGCTCAGTTGATCTGTTGTTCTCCACTTGAGTTCTACTGTTGGATCGGATTGACTCAGACTCAACTGTCAACTTAACATACAGTATTTCACTTATTTGTTTGGTTACTAAGAGTTGTTGGGGAATAATATATTGTGAATCCTAATGATTTGTAATGTTGTGGGGAACAAGTGTTTATGGGTTTTCCACACAGCTTGTTGATGAACTTTGAGAGAGGTCAAATAGGTTCACTTGAAATAGTTTAAGCCAGAGGTACAGAACGTTTCCTGAGGAACCAAAGTTCTCATTATTTTGTGACTGATAGTTTGTGTGATAATTTATTTTGGGATAATACAAAAACGCTAAATAACCTTTTGTTTTGGAGTTATTTCTTTCACTGTTATGAGTTTATGAAAAGTTTATATTCCATGACTGACTTTTTCATGAGTCCTTTGTATTGGTCTATACTTGACAGAGATGAACTGAATCACAAACAGAAAGGAGAAATCAAAAATGTCTCTGCTGGCACGATCTACCTGGCACCCCTTAAATAAAACCAGTGGTGTAAAGTAAGTAAAAATACTTTGTGGTACTACTTAAGTAGTTTGGGGTCTGTGTACTTTACTATTTAAATTTGACAACTTTTACACCACTACATTCCAAAAGAAAATACATTTTTTACTCCATAGATTTTCCCTGACACCCAAAAGTACTCATGACATTTTGAATGCTTAGCAGGACAAGAAAACAGTCCAATTCAAGCACTTACCAAGTTAACATCCCTGGCCATCTACTGCCTCCGATCTGGCGTTTGTAAATGATGTCTGAGTGTTTGAATATCCCTGGCTATCCGTAAAATAAAAACAAGAAAATTATGCTGTCTGGTTTGCTTAATAAATAATTTAAACTTATTTTGATACTTAGGTATATTTTAGCAATTACATTTAATTTGGATACTTAAGTAGATTTAAAACCAAAAAAAAGTCTGACTTTTCCTCAAGTAGCATTTTACTGGGTGACTTTCAAGTGAAAGAGGGTACCACTGACTAAAACTAAGCTCAGAAGTCAAGTCAAAACCGTTAGTGTGACTTACTGTCTGAAAGGAAGGTATCAGCGAAGTATAGCGTGCGCACGAGGCCGGTGAAGGAGTCATCAGGGGATCGAGGCTCTATCTTTCTCTGGACGGGCGCCAACTCCATCTCAGCTAGCTCCGCCTCTAGACGAGCATTGGCCTGCTGCAACTAGAGAGAGAAGCCCGTTTTAGATACACTGGGTTGGATATGAATGCAGAAGCAGACCGCACAATAAAAATGTGATCTTTAGGAACTTTCAATTAAGATTTATGTAGTCAATTTGTGTGGCCCAAGAAGACATTTTTTGTAGTCATTTACCTTAGCTGCGTTGTTGACATGGTGTTTGCGTAGGGACACTCTGCTGCGCCTGATCCTTCTGAAGGACTGGCGGAGAGACTTCTTAATGCTCTTCACTCTGGACAGAGGACCTTCCATAGCCAGCTGGTCACTGGGGTTCAGAGTACACCTACAGGAGAGTGACAAGAAATGGTTAACACACACGTCTATATACGATCTCTATTACCGTCCATTATTTTGAAGTCATACAGACAGAAACATGCAAACACTCAACACGCCCCCCCACACACACTTACCTGACAAGAACGTTGTTTTTCTGCTGGTAGTCGTAGAGTCCGAAGCCGTGGCTGGTCCCGAATGTTACTAGTTTCCACTCAGAGTGCAGGGTGAGGGCAGTGATCACGGCCGGAGGCTGGCACTGGACCAGGGCAAAGGGCTGGAACCCTGGGGGGAACGTCACCGGCTCCTCCCTCACCTCCAGACGCGTGTGGCCCTGACATGGAGAGACGGTAACAGAAAAGTATTGATCAACCTTTTAATGCTAACCGAAACCCAATTCAATCAAAATTGCACTGCAGTTTTTAAATACACTCCTAATGTCATTTTCTTGTTTGTTGTCATTTGTCGTCGTTTACCTTCCAGCGGAAGCCCTCCTGTCCCTGTAGCAGGTCTGCTACGGTGGCCTCCACAGTCTGTTCTGCTGCCTCATCATTCAGCTCTAACACCAGGATCTATGGAGGGGAGAGGTGAGAGACGGACAGACAGTAACATCACATGTATTGTTTTGGACCAACAAGCAGTCTTATTGTACACTTATATGAACCACTCAGACATTCACATCTCTTAGTGTGTGTGTGTGTGTGGTGGTTACCTCTGTAGCTCAGTTGGTAGAGCATGGTGCTTGCAATGCCAGAATAGTGGGTTTAATTCTTGTGTGTATATATATATATATATATGCCAGCCAACTAAAATCAGATCACCCTCATTAATAATTAATGACAGATGATAATATAAACATAAAATTAAGACAATAACAGACTGGATTTATACCAGTAATGTCCAAACATGTCAGACACGGCAGTTAGGCTAACTGGCCACCAGATGGGGGGGTAGTGGTTGGTTTTCCCCTGGTAAACCCACCTGTCCAGCAGTGCCAGCTACAGTCAGGTAGCCGCTGTATTTACACAGGTGGATCTTCTGAATGCCGAGACGAGGGTCGTCACTGTACGGGTCAAAACAACCCACCTGGAGGGAAGAAGAGGATGTGGACAGGTTTCACACGTCTCAGTGTGTGAATCGGCTATCTATTCTGATTCACGAGACACATTCTCTCCCACAAAACACACCTACACCTCGTCTAATGTCTAAAAGGACTCCACTTTACCTTTGTGCTCCCTGTATGTGATTATACACACAACCGAATAGTGGAAAACTCTTTACACGTTACTTATACAGACACACACCTTTCTGAAAGGTGGCCACTCTCCCTCTGTGCCCTGGTTCAGGTTGTCATTGGGGTCCGAGTCAGTGAGGAACACCCCTGCCGTGCTCAGCTTGTACATGGGGTACAGACACACCCCCGACGCGTCCCAGAAACGCACCGTACCGTCCTCGTGCCTGTGAGAGGAGATTACATTTGTGAGGATCAACAAATCAGAGGAATGACTGACTCTTTGAAACCCTGTTCGCAGTCTCCATACAGCAACATTAAAATGTAGATCATAACTTGCATTGAAATGAGGACTCTGAAAATAAATGAACGAGCTGTGAATGTCTATAGTCTACCGACCCTGTGAGCAGTAAGTCTCTCTGAGGGGGGTCTGGGGCCAGGTTCTGTCCTCCTGTCATAGGCCACGGCTGGACGGAGGGTGAGAGAATGGGAGGGGGGGGTTGCAAAAAAATATAATTAGGATGAAAGCAAGAGAAAGAATGTAGGTCAATTCAATTTGTGCTCCATCAATTCAAGTTTCCAACATTCCAACAGAATGTATTTTCACATGCACAGTGAAATGCTTTTCTTGCAAGCACTTTCCCAACAATGCAGTAATCAATATCAGTAGTACTAGAAAAGGTTAAAAAAAAATATATATATATATTTTTTTTTTACCCTTTCTAGTACTACTGATATACACATATACACACACATACACATACACATACATATATATAAAAAAGGAAGCTAGCTATATACAGGGTCAGTGCCAATACCATATTTACCATGTGCAGAGATACTAGAGTGGTTTTATACAGTACCAGTCAAAGGTTTGGAAACCTACTCATTCCATAATAGTGAAGTCATCAAAACTATGAAACAACACATATGGAATCATGTAATAACCAGCTTCATGAGGTAGTCATCTGGAAAACATTTAAATTAACAGGTGTGCTGTGTTAAAAGTTAAGAAGGAAAGAAATTCCAAAAATTAACTCTACGGGATCAGTGTTTGGGATGAGTTGGACCGCAGAGTGAAGGAAAAGCAGCCAACAAATGCTCAGCATGTGGGAACTCCTTCAAGACCACTGGAAAAGCATTTCAGGTGGAGCTGGTTGTGAGAATGCCAAGAGTATAAAAAGCTGTGATCACAGCAAAGGGTGGCTAATTTGAAGAATGTAAAATGCTTTTTGATTCTACATGATTCGATGTGTTCTTTCATTGTGTTGATGTCTTCACTATTATTCTACAATGTAGAAAACAGTAGGACCACACAGCATAAAACACAGCAAAATGAGTAGGTGTGTGAACTTTTAAACGGTACTGTATGTATAGGGGTTAGGTGACTAGGCATCAGGATATACAATATCATTAACAGTGTGGTGGCAGCATATGATGATGATTGTATGCATGCGAGTGTGTGTAGAGTCAGTATGAATGTGTGTGTGTGTGTGTGTATAGTCAGTATGAATGTGTTCGTGTGTAGAGTCAGTATGAATGTGTGTGTGTGTAGAGTCAGGGCAAAAACTCTAATAAAATAGAAGGACAATACAGACTGTCCATGCAGCCATTTTGTTAGTTATTTAGCAGTCTTATGGCTTGGGGCCTGTTGGTGTCAGATTTCTTGCTCTGGTACTGCTGGCTGTGCAGAAACAGACAGAACAGACTATGGATTGAGTGGCTGGAGTCTTCAACAATTTTCCTGTCCTTCCCGCCACTTGATAGAGGTATTGGACGGCAGGGAACTTGGTCCCAGTGATGTACTGGTCTGTCCGTACCACCCTGTGACTGAGGGCAGTGTAGTTGTCATACCAAGCAGTGATGCAGCCAGTCAAGATGCTCTCAATGGTGCCGCTGTATAACGTTGAGGGATGTCGCGCCTTCTTCACGACTGTGTGCGGACCATTTTAATTCAGTCCTTGGTGATTTGGACACAGAGGAACTTGAAGCTCTCGACCCGCTCCACTGCAGCCCTGTTGTCATAATGACGGCGCTCCACTGCAGCTCCTTGGTCTAAAGACATTGAGGGAGGGGTTGTTGTCCTGGCGTCGGTGTTATTTGGCCCCCCAAGTTTTCGGTGGGGGGATTTGCATTGTAAGACTGTAAAAACACCAGGAAATCAGCTCCAAGTGACTTCAATTTAAGAAATCTGTTCCCAAGTATTCCCACGCATAATAGAAAGACGTGATCATATACAAATGTAAGAACAGTTTTAAATTATTATGATTCAGGGAAACATCTCTGTTTGGGCTTCTTGTGGTTCATTTGCAGTCCACAAATAATTTGTGATCGCGTTCCGGCCCCACCCCACCAAACGCTCAAGAAGAAATTGGCCTGCGGATGAATACATAGTTGAAGATCCCTGCCGTGGGCTGTCTCGTCGGTGATCAGGCCTACCACCGCCGTGTCGTCAGCAAACTTATTTGTATTGGCGTCTTGCGTGGCCACAGTCGTGGGTGAACAGGGATTACAGAAAGGGAATAAGCACACACCCCTGACTGGCCCCCGTGTTGAGGGTCAGCGTGGCAGAGGTGATGTTGCCTACCCTCACCACCTGGGGGCGGCCCATCAGGAAGTCCAGTTGCAGAGGAAGGTGTTCAGTCCCTGAGTTCTAAGCTTGGTGACGAGCTTGGAGGGAACAATGGTGTTGAACGCTGTGCTGCAGTCAATGAACAGCATTCTTACATAGGTATTCCAGGGTGAAGGCAGTGTGGAGTGAAATGTTTATTGTATGTGGTGCAGGAACATGCTTGGGCAGTGTGTGTCACCTACCTTCTTAGAGTAGTGCGTGTTCTGCAATGCTCCGGCAGACAGGACCCTCTCCCACAGCTTCAGGGGTATAGCAGAGACATGGTGGGAGCAGGTGATGGCCGAGCAGTGGAGAGGCACCAGGTACGGAGTCTGGATGACCGGCCACCCTTCAGTCTGGAGATCTATCACTACCAACTCCTCTTCTACTAAGACCACCAATGCACTGGGTTCGCCTGGACAGAGGGAGAGGGGTTAGCCTGTGTGTATGTGTTTCTGAACCTGTGTGTGCACGCGTATCCCCCTGCCTTTCTACCTGTATGGTCTGGTCCGTCTCTGATGACGAAGAAGTCGATGATTCTGGAGGTGAAATCCAGAGCCACGTGTGTTTTACTGTGGATCACACTGATACAGTGTCTGTCGCCGTAGCTGGCCCGGGGCATGCCGCCACTGAGGAACAGGAACGGAGGCCTGGATATAGACATACAGGAGAACCAGGTTAGAAAACATTTACAGATGGATTGATGTGTAAGAATGGAGGATGTGAAAAAGGAATTGACAGAGCAGGCAGAGCGAGAGTGAGGGAGGAGAAAAAGAGAGACTCACTCACCCCTGTTCTGTCGGCAGCTGGATGATTTTAGAGATGGCCTTACAGGGGAAGTGGCCTACAGAGGAGAGAGACAAATCAATTGATCAAATCATCAATTAACCTATTCACCATTCAATCAATAACATTATCCCCTTTGCTGTGATTTGTCAGCTTCCACAGAGAGAAACACGGTGTTGACTTTTTGGGGGTCCTCACCGTATGGTACTTCAGACTTCTCCTGCTCGCTCTGTGGGTCATCCCCAGCCACCTTCCAGCGGCAGTAGCTGCCGTCGCTATGGGAACTGAGAACATGGCCACCGTCCTCAGTCCACCACACGCTCTCCAGTTGCTACGGACACAAAACCAAACAGGGAGTCAAGATCAGAGCGCTCGACATCCAGACACCAACACACAGACACACACACATTGTATACCTGTGTAGCGGGGATGTGTTTGACGGCTGATTGGCTGTCTAGGTCCCAGATGACCATGAGGCCTCGTCCGTATCCAATCAGAACCTGGCGTGGGTTGACGGGATTCTCCTGTAAGGACTCGACATGCTCCAGGCTCCTACGACCTCCGTACTCCTCTGGTACACTACGGAATGAGGGGGTTCCGTTTTAGCACAATTATCGATCAAATACATTTGTGGCGGTATGTGTGAGAAACATTTAAATATGAATCAAGCTGTTTCCGTCTGTTTAGGATACCAATATTTCCAATTTAGTGACTCAATGAAAAGGAAGTGCGTGTGGTGTGTGTTAGTACCCGTTGGTGACTTTCTCCAGGCTGATGTTCCTCTCCTCTAGTTCTCTGAAGCCTGGTACCTTCACTATGAACACGTGTCCTCCCTCTGTTCCTAGCAACAGCAGGTCCCCAGAAGAGTGGGCTAGCACCGCTGTTACACGAGTTACACTGGGGGGAGCACTGATGGAGGGAACGAGAAAGAGGGAAAGAGAGAAAGATGGGATGAAGTTAAACAGGTTGAATGTGGCAGACAGAAATCCTATTTAAGGTGCATATGTGTTTGCCACCGACGTGTGCATGTCACCATAGAAATAGAACCTCATTCTAGTTCTGTGCATGTCTCACAGTGGGTCCTCTTACCAGGGCAATCCAATGAATGAGAGTGTGTGAGGAAAATAAAAAAGCTTGAGAAGGGATAGGAGAGATGTTGTGGGGTGGTGTGTCTCTCACCCCGGGGGTCCAGTGAGTGTGAAGCGTCCTATCTCCAGCAGCTCAGAGACACCATGGTGAGCTCTGAGGGTCCACATGTGGAGACTGTTGTCATCCAACAGAGTCACCAGCTCCACCTGTTCAACACAGAGCAACTAGAGATGTTAAAAAGGACCGTAGGACATTATGAGGACGTTAGGAACACGTTATGACTGTCAGGAGGACGTTTTGGGGCTGTTAAACACAGCTTTACTACTAACGTTTCCAGCAATGATTAGATACACATATTGGATTCTAGGGCTGGGCGGTATACTGTATTTTACAATATCGCGCACAGACCGGTTTGGGTTTTTAATGTTACCTTCTATGACATTATTTGAATGTTCGGTTTGTTAAATGTGATACGCCGTGTGTAACGTCCATTTCATTGTTTAAGTTGCTACTTGAGTCAGCGCTCTCCACCCCACTTTCCACGCAGAACTAGGCCCGTCCCATCACTCAAGGAGCACATTTGGTGTTTCTCGACTGCAAGACACTTGTATTCAGCCTGCATGGTTAATACAGAACATGTAACAACGCTGACAACGTTGATAACAATACAGTGTTCACTTTGCTTTTTCATATGAATCCACTAACATTCCAGAATTACACCATTAGCTTGTGTTTCCTACATCTGCAAAAGGCTAGTTTGTCTTAGCAAGGGGGGCTAAATCCTGTTAACCATTAGAATTAGTGGTTAGTTTGCAAAAAAATGTACTCAGTCGGAGCAAACGTAGCTGGTTATAGTGCCGTTTGTCTACATAACCTGGTTCAAGTATCCATGACATTACCCTGAGGAAGGCACAGTGATGCTGAAACGGTGGTAAATACCCAATAAATTACTGGGAGTTTATATAATGGAGTGCGCAACTTTATTTTGATAGTTTATTCGCCATTAGTCAGTTTATTCGCCATTAGTCAGCACCTCCACACAAACTATTTTTTTTGTTGTGTGCCAGCTCATCGTTGTTAATTATTCAAAAACATAAAATAGTAATTATTTGTATTTTTTGTAATATGATATTTTGGCCATATTGCCAAAGAAGATCCTTTCAGTAGCAAGTGTGAATGGAGCATGTGATAAGGTGCTGCCAACGTGTGTGTTGAGCAGCCACTCACCTGGTGTGGCAGGAAGTGGACCTGTGTGACGGCAGCGTTCTCATCGTGTAGACCCATGAACTCCACACCTGGGCCACCGTAACTGACCACAGGTTAAAGAACACATGCACACAGCATGGCACACCAACAGTGTACACACATGCGCAGCAAACACACAAAGCATGATGTGTACACACACACACATCCCCCCCATTTATAGACACGGGTTCTTATTTTTCTACTGTACTGAAACGGTCCACATGCATCTATAGAAAGAAGAGATTTTCTGTTGTCTTTGTGTCTTATCTGGCTGCCCTGCCCTTGGCTAATAATACTTTCATTCATAGAATTTATTGTGTTATCAAAAGAACAATTTCCCCTATTGTGTGAATTAATTATAATGACAGAGAGAGACAAGGGTTATCATAGTGACTGGGAGTGAATGGTGGGAGTGTACTGACTGGTTCCACACTGGCAATGAGTACGATTGTGTAAGATGAATCAAAAACACACACACACACACACACTACGACAGAGTACACACAGCAACTGTGCCTGTCTGGTAGTCAGAATTGAGCAACAACCTGGGAATATAAAAATGACTCCACATGTACCCACACACTAACCACAGAGAGCTAAAGCAGAGGGGAGACTGCGACAAACTGGTTCAAACGTGTGAACGCTTAAATCTTGCACTCCTACACAACCAGACAGACCTCTCCTGTGTCTATTGAAGAGGATACAGTTTGATGGCTCCGGAACGTGTGCCGATGGCCAGGAGCTGTAGACTGGGGCTGAAGCCCAGGGCACTGGGCTGGTGAGGAAAACCATGCTCCACTGTCTGGGTGGGTGAGAGAGAGAGAATTATAGAAACTGGCAAGACAAATTCCCTGATAATTGTCTGGAATTGGGATCATAGCCTTCCTGTCGAGATTAGAGATCAAAGCCTCGTCAGATCAGACTGACTGTCACCGGTCTTACCTTATTGAACCCGTAGAGCTCCTGTTTGATCCGCTCTCTTTGGGACTCCTGGCCATGTCTCCTAAACCTCTTCATCCTCTCAGGAGCACACAGGCCCAACTGCTTCACCTCTACAGAGAGACAGTGGGAGAGAGGAGATTCATGAAGGGGGGGAAAGTGCAATAGCCTAATAGGACGACAGGCATTCACAAGTCTCCACTCTCTTCCTCTCAGTCACTCGACTACCTGAAGAACGTGGGCGTGGAGAGATGGAGAAAACTTCCTGGAGCAAAACAAAAAGGAGGAAAAGCGAGTTAAGAGACACAGCAGCAAACAAAACCAGGGCTCCAGGAAAAACTCAGCTCAGATGGTGTGTTGGCCACTGACAGAGACAGGCAGATGAGAGAAAGGAATTCCATGGGAGGAGCATGGCCTACTCTTCGCTTTCTTGTCCGTGGTCAACACACACACTGCCTGAGGGGGTGGGGCTCATCTCAGACAAGAGCTAGGGGTCGGAGGTCACTGGAGGCTCAACTAAAGAGCCCATTGTTCTACTACTACACACTGATGGAAACACCTGTCACACCTGCTGTTTCCAAATAGGCCCTTCAGAGAGAAAGAGGAAAAGTGAGAGAAAGAACGAGTCTGCTTTTCATTCTTTCCTTTATCAATAATGTTTGCGCGACGCTTAGGGCATAACGAACTATGACCCGATCACAACCTTTTAAAAACAACTCTCCTCTCTTTTCCAGACAATTTAAAACCCCTGGACTCCGACTTTCATTTCACTAAGAGGAAGGAAGAGTACTGGACAGCTTTCTCTTCATCTCTACACATACCAACACATTCCCTAAGCCCATCCCGTGAAGGAGAGGTTAAAGCCACAGGTTGGTTAGATCAAAAATGTCAGTGGTCCAACATGCTGACCAGACTGATCACGGCGTTGGGCGATCAGGACACGCAGGTAGAAATATCAAAACGAACTCTGAAACAACCATGTTAATTTGGAGATATGTCGAAAAGCTTTAGACATTTATGGCAATTTAGCTAGCTAGCTTGCTGTTGCTAGCCAATTTGCCCTGGGATATAAACATTGGGTTGTTATTTAACCTTAAATGCACAAGGTCCTCTACTCCGACAATTTTTCCACAGATAAAAGGGTAAACAGAGTTAGTTTCTAGCTCTCCTCCTCCAGGCTTCTTCTTCAGACTTGATATGGCAGATGGCAACCAACTTTAAGGTGCATTACAACCACCAACTGGAGTGTGGACAGCAGTTTCTTAGGGTACATGCTCCTAAAACCAATGAGGAGGGACTTGCAGTGCATCAAGCGTCACAAATAGAACCGGGTTCTATTTTAGAGCCTGACTACACAGCCACGCGCAAGCAGTGTGCGTTCAATGATTGAATTATATGTAAATGTATTTTGCGACGCAGGCGTTGTCAGCATATAAACCTGTCTACTCTGACTGAACTCAACCTCAAAGCTGTCTCTCCCTAGGTGATGACAAAAATGAAATGTTCCCCCTCAAAAGACATACAAAAAAACAGGCCAGTGTTTCAGGCCTAGCTGATTTTAAAGTTAAACAAAAAAAAATGTCAATGATTTCATAAAAACTACAAATTATAATATTGCAAGCCGGGATAAGCTATGAGACCGTATTTTCTGTCTAGGCCTACTCAGTCTTTGAGACAGTGTGAGACATACTTTTGTTATTATTACCCTGATATCAGCGGCAAGATGCCGTTAGTCATTAGGCGTGTGAGGGATTATGGGATAGTGGAGGACTGACTCACACCCTCACCAAGTAAACTTCCTCGTTTGGATCCTGGAGACTAAGGGAGTGGGATGAAGTTGCATGCTTAAGGATTTGTGGAGGGTAGGCTTACCCTAGATCTGTGATAAATAAATGTAATATACTTAGTTTTTTTAATAGAAGAGAGTTCCATGTTAAATGTGTGTCGTACACCTTGGTCTAGTACCCATTCTGTTCCTCTGAGTCCACCAATGTAGACCCAAGGGGCCAGCAGAGCAGAAAGAAGCAGCTCAGTGCTCTAAGCCTGCTAACAAAGGCTGGGTGGGAGGTCCTCTTTAGGGCTTCACACAAAGAATGGCTTCCTAGGCAAGGACAAGAATCTGCTCTGCTGATGAAAACTGATGGTAGCTGTAGGAGGAACACAACGCACATGCAGGCACACCGCAGTATGGAAAAACCCGGCAGTCTTATGGCAGTGTTCAATGTAAACACAGACCCAAGGAAGCCAGTCTACATTACTGAAACAGACAACATGGTGATTAATTGTAGGATTTCAACCAGTGTGACAGTTAGGCAAGGCCTACCCAGTGATTATGCATCCCATACGCTCCCATTAGAACCTCACTAGCAGAACAGTAGTGTTTAGAACTGTCAATTCAAACAGCAAGTTCCACCTCTTCCCGTGGCTTCCTTGCGACTCTCTTTTCTTCAGAGTACAAAAGGCTTGGAAAATGGAGCAAACTGAAAATTACTGACTAATTCAAGGCTACAGTACAGTTAGACAGGTTTGGAGCTGGGGAATCATGTGCAGTATGTCACATGACATATCCTAACAGACAGACTACATTTCCATTCATAACACCCTGTGGACAGTATTCTGGCAATAAGGCTTAGGGGAAGTCCCCAAAGGGAAGGGATTTGTTCATTACTTGGAAAAACAATGCTATGCTGAAGCCAGTGACACAGAAACTAAGTGGCAAACATCCACAGTGTCAGTGAGTGGACAGCACAGCCATTCTATTCCACTAACTGAGAGAAATCAACCATGGATTTTCCCAGGAATTCCATTTGGACAGAGCAGGGTAATGGCCTTGTGTTGAGAAATAGGTACACAGACAGACACCCACCTCACACAGCAATTATCCGAACCAGCAAGGGCCGTTAACAGAGTTTAGAAACTTGGTCAAAGATTTACAAGACAATGAAGTTGACCTGGCCTTGCTCTTATACAACACGGATGTCATTCCTGATGACACAGATCAAACAAACTGAACGAGAGCAGCATTGTTTTAAGTGGGGGTGATATGGCTGCATGGCATCAACAAAATTAATATTCAATTCTTTGGAAATGCTTGGATAGGGAGGAAATCACACTCCCGGTTCGTTAACAACGCTCACCTGGGACATCAAACTCCCAGCATTCTACCAACTCAAACCATCAGAGATGAGAGGGGATGTACAGAGAGAAGAAAACACACAAACGTGCCTGGACAGGGCATCAGACGTAAACTAGACTTAGTAACTTACGGCTACAGTGAAAATCTCACTTTTAAAAGTTCATATTCTGTAAGGCTTACCCATCCTGAAATAAAGTTGCTGACTCATTCTACACCCATATTTGTGGTCAAACCATGAATTGTAGGGCTGGGAATTGCCAGAGAGCTCACAAGACAATATTATCATGATACTTAGGCTAGCTGCCGATATGAGCTGTATTATGATTCTCACGCTTCTATATGTATTGCGATTCGATGTTCCGAACATATTGCTCACCATATATCTACTGCAGAGGGACAAGAGAGCCATGAGAAAACAAGTTTTGATCAATCACAGAAATAAAAAGGGCTGGAAATAATTTGGCTCCATATTTAAAAGGAGAACAAGCTATGATGAAAAAAAAATACTGGAGTTCTGGTGCAGGTACAGCCACAGCCACTAGCACAAAAATATTGCGATATTGTCGATACACCGTAATGTATTTTTTATTTTTTTAAAGAAAATCCAGATATGTAACTATCAATCCACCCCCCGCACCCCCCAAAAAAATCTAATAAATTGGACAGAAAACACTTCAAAAACTCAACCTCAAAACAGACCGCTAAAAAAATTCCTCATCGGGGATGACCAATCAGCAGTATACTCTAATTTATATTTGTCTATGACCGGTATATATGTACACCATTCTGTTGTTGGCGTATACTCACAAAAGTCCAACACAGAAAATCTGCTTTAACAGATGTAATTACCATTTTTTTCAGAAGGAAAACTTTTCACTCATATTGTAATTAATTATAGGTCATATTTCATAGAATTCTGGAAACACTGGACAGTTACATTAAGCCCTGTCTTTAAACAACATAGCTGACATTGTAATTCAGACCGAATGGCCAGGAAAAATGCCTGGCATCTGAAATATTCTACTTACGTTCTTATGCAATCACCAGCTATGTCAGAGCTTGTAGAAAAAAAGCGACTAATAAGTCACTCCCATGAAACCGGCCGATAAGCAAAAACAAGTAGTTAATTAACCCGAGAAGAGGGAGTTCATGTTTGGTGTTAAAAGTGTGTCTATAAAACTAAAAAGCCTAATTCACTCACACACAAACAATAAGAAAACCTGTCTGACGAGTGCAGGAGACAATACAGCCAAGGAGAATTAGCTGTGTTGGCAAACGTGGTGTGATCATGAAAACATTAAGATGAGACTACACCTCTGTCCTCCTCCCACTCTCTTCCCTCGCTCATGGCATACAGAGGCTCAGCTACCTCCTCTCCTGCACTCTCTCACTATGGAAGAGTGGGACATTTGAGTTTCACTGACCCCAAATAATTTAGTCACGCTTCTCGGTGAATTTGCAAACAGACTCTTAACCTGTCCTAAGACGCAAGAGCATAGGACTGAACGTCTAGAAATCCTTCATACGGAGTCGGCCTGCACGACAATGCAGCACACAAATTCAATTTAGGCCTCAACGTCTAAAAAGGAGAATAAGCGAGAAAAGGGAAGGGCGGCTATGTAGGCTGTCACAGGCTGATCCATAACCACTCATTGCAGGGCTAGGCTTATTCTTAGTGATGAGTCCTCTCACTCAGCATCAACGGATGGGACCAGACTCCTCAAATACTTTAGAAATGAATCTCATCACTGATCTGCCAGTAAGGTTGGATTTGTGAAACCAATAACATCATAACCTTGATATTCACATCTACAATCAGTGACAAGGATAATTGATTACAGGGATTCAAGGAAGAATATATTCACGGGACTCAGAGCAGAGATGGTTCTCTCGTAACTGTGGACAGAAATAAAATATTTTCGGGGGTCTGGTGGACAGGATGTCATTCCCCTCTCTCCTGTAATCACACAGACAGGACAACAGTTAACAATGGCCTCACGGCTGTTTAGTTACAATGCTACTGGTTGTATTATTGCTCATAACCTACTGTGTAGAGTAGAGTGCACTTTCTGTTATTATAATCCCCTTGAGAATTTTTGTTTTTTTTCTTGTGGTTTCATGTATCAAGCAGCTCCTATAGCTGTGCAACATTTAGAACAAAAGCTATACAATGTGCACCGACTTGAATAGAAAAATAAAATCTATGCAACACATTGTTGTCACATTCTTTCCTAGTTGTTCATTATTGACTGTTGTTGGAATACATTTTGATGCATTACTTAGGGCTAGGAATTACCAGGGGCCTCAAGGTCCGATATTGTCACAACGCTTAGGTGACCATATGATATGTATTGCGATTCTGACGATTCAATACTGTAATTCTATTGCGATTTGATGCGCCAAACATATATCTCTGCTGCACTATATCTCTGCTACAGAGACAGAGAGCCTGAGAAAATGAGTTTGGATCAGTCCGGGAAATAAAAATGCTTAAAACACACAGCCTCACCATTTAAAGAGAAGATAGAGAAGAATCTTTAGGGTGACAAATACTGGAGTTTTAGTGCAGGTACAGCTGACTACCCCTACCCAGAGTAGTAATTTTCTTTTTACAATACCAGACAAAAGTTGACACAATGTAGAATAATAGTGAAAAGATCAAAACTATGAAATAACACATATGGAATCATGTAGTAACCAAAAAAGTGTAACAAAATCTAAATATATTTGAGATTCTTCAAAATAGCCACCCTTTGCCCTGACAGCTTTGCAATCTTGGCATTCTCTCAACCAGCTTCATGAAGAGGTCACCTGCAATACAATTAACAGGTGTGCCTTCTTGAAAGTTAATTCGTGGAATTTCTTTCCTTCTTAATGCATTTGAACCAATCAGTTGAAACAAGGTAGGGGTGGGATACAGAAGATAGTTATTTACCAAATAGGGCCAAGTCCATATTGTTATTATTTCAAGAACTTTGAAAGTTTCTTCAAAACGCAGTTGCAAAAACCATCAAGCCCTATGATGAAACTGGCTCTCATGAGGAGCGCCACAGGAAAGGAAGACCCAGAGTTCTCTGCTACAGAGGATAAGATCATTAGAGCCTCAGAAATCAGCCTCAGAAATTGCAGCCCAAATAAATGCTTCACAGAGTTCAAGTAACAGACATCTCAACATCAACTGTTCAGAGGAGACTGCGTGAGTCAGACCTGCATGGTCGAATTGCTGCAAATAAATCACTGCTAAAGGACACCAATAATAAGAAGACTTTCTTGGGACAAAAACACAAGCAACGGAAACTGTCCTTTGGTCTGATGAGTCCAAATTTGAGATTTTGGGTTTCAACCGCCGTGTCTTTGTGAGACGCAGAGTAGGTGAAGGGATGATCTCCGCATGTGGTTCCCACTATGAAGCATGGAGGTCGTGGTGTGATTGTGCTTCGCGGGCGACACTGAATTATTTAGAATTCAAGGCACACTTAACCAGCATTGCTACCACAGCATTCTGCAAATGATAAGCCATCCCATCTTGTTTGTGCTAAGTAGGACTATCATTTGTTTTTCAACAGGACAATGACCCAACACACCTCCAGGCTGTGTAAGGGCTATTTGACCAAGAAGGAGAGAGATGGAGTGCTGCATCAGAAGACCTGGCCTCCACAATCACCTGACCTCAACCCAATTGAGATGGTTTGGGATGAGTTGGACCGCAGAGTGAAGGAACAGCAGCCAACAAGTGCTCAGCATATACGGAAACTCCTTCAAGACTTGAAAAAGCATTCCAGGTGAAGCCGGTTGAGAGAATGCCAAGTGTGTGCAAAACTGTCATCAAGGCAAAGGGTAGCTACTTTGAAGAAACAAAAAAATTAAATATATTTAGATTGATTTATTACCTTTTTGGTTACAACATGATTCCATGTGTAATTTCATAGTTTATGTCTTCACTATTATTCTACCCTGTAGAAAAGAGTACAAATAAAAACACTGGAATGAGTAGGTGCGTCCAAACTTGACTAGTACTGTATGTATGTACACACAGGAGTCAAATCTTAATAAAATATTGTCACACAGCTGTATTGACCCCACTATTACTTAACTACTTAAAACATGACCTAGAGGCCTTGGTAAAACAAGCGAGAGAAGTTAATATTACTGTTGAAGATTAAGTTAAATGTTAGCTACTCTACTTCCTCACCTGTCTCATTTGCTAACCAGTCTATTTCTCCTGCGAGGTAAACTGTTCCACATTGGTAGAGGTAAAACAGGAATTAGGCCAAGATAGGAGACTGTAGAGTGTTTAGGTTAACGAGCCACTGGCATGACACGTTCAGTGAGGAATTGCATCTAGCCAACTCGAAGCAGACTTTAGGTTGTTTAGAGAATGAATCATGTGGTCACTGGTCAGTCAGTGTCTTGTAAAAATGCTGCATCTGTCCCTTCATAACTTTATGATTTTCCATCATTCTGTGCTTGGCTAAGCAGTAAGCACCCTTATCATGGCCTACTCTAATGAAAACAACTTAGCCTGAGCGATTTGATCTCAATGGTTCTTTAGCTTTCCGTATCAAGACTGATCTACAGATAACTGGCAAAATAAAGGAAACACCAACCATGTCTTAAGGTGTTGGGCCACCACAAGCCTCCAGAAAAGCTCCAATGCACCTAGGCATAGATTCATTAGTGTCTGGAACTCTATTGGAGGGATGTGACACCATTGTTCACCAAATTATGGAATTTGTCATTGTTTTGTTGACGGTGGTGGAAAACACTGTCTCGGGCACCGCTCCGGAATCTCCCATAAGTGTTCAATCGGGTTGAGATCTGGCAACTGAGACACACACAGCCTAATCCCCCTATGCTCCTTCTAGTCATGACAACCAAAATACTGGGAATTTTTACACATGACCCTAAGCATTATGGGACCTTATTTGTTTAACTCATGAACGACACCAGCGTGGCAGCAACTGCTTTTAATATACTTTGTATCACTCGTGTTTTTTTTATTTTGGCAGTTACCTGTACATCTTGGGACAGGTGCTTGTTTTGCTTAGAAACTGGGGCGTAGTTTCAGGCGGAAGTTTATCATGTCCCAATGGCAGGGGTCTGCTTGGAACAAAGGGGTGTTTGGCTGTGTCAGTGGAATGTCTGTCCTTCAGTAGTAGCCAGTCTGTCCCAGTCTTTTTTCCTGGATAGAAACTAACACCGCCCAAAGGAACAGTAAGCCTCATACTCTTGACTGAGTAAATACTTAACCCTTGTAAAAGCCATATAAAAAAGGTAGCAAAGTGTGCAAATTCATTACTGCATATTTGCATAGGTTTCACCGAACTGCAAACAGATGACAACCAACATGAATACAATCTTAAGTATCCTCCATGTTGCAGAAGCCAAGAATGAAGTGAACGTCATGTACTACCCAAAACAGTCTTGTTGACATTTCTAATGAAAACAATATTATCTTATTTTGGTCGTGAATTTCCCCCGAAACCGGTCAAACCGGTCTAACAGATGACTTCTTACCACAAACCCATACGCCCCCTCCCCAAACATAATTACTCATTGATGAAACCCTACTCTACGGTTGCCTCAAACTACCTGCGAGACGAGGAAGACACCTTGCTCCCACCTACTCGTTCCCGTTGCCAAAGTTTTACCTTTCCATCATTATGCAACAGTTAGCAAGCTCAGTTGACTTAAAAACGTGGTGAATGGTTCGTGATGTTGATGGCGCTGAACCGGGAATATTTTCAGTTAGCTAATAGACACAGCGGCCGCTAGCGAGTTTGTTACAGTAGCGTTCTGAGTTAGCTAACGTTAGGTAGCTAGCTAACGTGAGCTATTTCACAAACTTGTGCAGCAAGCAAGTTAACAGGGTACTTGCATTTCAGTCCGGTGCATCCAAAAGTTAATGATTATTTAATCTATGTCTAAAGTGTACAGACCCTTTAATTCCTGGTCGAATGGAAATGAATCTGAATGGCTTGGCAGCAGCTCACCAACACTGCCAAGCTAACTAGCTAACGTTAGTCAAGTTAACACACAGCAACTAATCTCGAGGTTAACGTTGCCCTGTTGACGTGCTAACTAGCGAGTGTTATCCAGTTAAATTACACTTCAGCAGTAAGGTTAAGTAGTAGCATTTTAGCTGGCTAACTAACGTCATGCTACAACACCTGTAGACGCGACACTCCTCTCACTCGGGCCCTTCGAAACTCACCTGACTCCCAACGGCCGTCGCCCCAGCTGTGTCCAAAACGCTTTCGCCCGCTAATTCACTAAGCTTGGTCGGCGTCCAGTTTGCCACGTTTCAACTTCCCAAATCAGAATCCAAAGGACATCGCCTGCTTGCATTGAGGTATGTAAAATGCAGACCCTGTGTTGGTTGGTTTGGAGGCTCGCTCGTCCACCTATCTTTCGCCCTGTCTCCGCAGCCTCGAGGTGATGATTCCCGATGCCCCAGACCCGCAAAGCGCAACTTGACTGGCTGGCCTCCGCTGAGACTCCTCCCTTCACATCCCCTTCCGCAATACGAATCAGCAAGGGAGTAATGCATGACCATACAAATAGGTTTGCCTCCGAATGTAAAGAGTCAGATGTTTATTAATATAAAGTCAACTTTGGAATTTCCCCTAGTAGATTTTCAGAAAGCAATGTTATATTGTGAACAGATGTTGCATGAAATATAAGGTTTCAAACTCATTATGTTTATTTTGCAGTATTACTTATAGTGTAAACAATGATCTCATATTGATGGCACTTTTCGGAGTAATTGTATAATACAACATAACACTCTTTGAGGCGCAACCACAAGAGATTATACTTCACTTGATTTAGTGCTTGGCAATTATTAACTGTATTAGAATCGTGATAGTTTAAGGCACTCTGAAGAAAAGTCATACAAAAATATTGCTTTTCCTGCTAATTTCAACCCCATCTGCTTGATTAAACATTGCTACACCCGCAAACAAAAGACCCTGCAAATCAATAGGAATGTGCTTTTTTTGTGGTCAAGTTGTACATAATGGAAAAATGTACAGCGTTTGCTCTTCATAAGCTCAGGACCTCAGCTCCTTGTGAGGGAGTTGTGATGTAGAAAGTTGGGGATCCACTGTACCGCCCCTGTAGAGATACATATACAGCCAGTGAATTTATTCATTTGCTTTTGAGTTTATTCAAAACACTGAAAACAGTATTGGAAGGATAATAGCAAAACCATGACCATAATCCTACCACATACTTTATATGTTTCCTTTGGATCTGCAAGTTACAGATGCATTGCGAGCTGAGTAAATGGGGGTAGGAGGAAGGAGTAAATGGGGGTAGGAGGAAGGAGTAAATGGGGGTAGGAGGAAGGAGTAAATGGGGGTAGGAGGAAGGAGTAAATGGGGGTAGGAGTAGGGGCTAGAGGTTGTTTTCCAACCGGGCATCTTTCCTCTCCATATACTTAGAAATCACATTATTGTATCTAACCTATTATGGCAATTGTTTGAGCATGGGCAGTGCCATTGAGGCCATCTCCATTTTGAAGTAGTCCATTTTCTTGTTCTTCTATTTCTATGAGTTGGCGTGCATACTGCCACCTAGAGCATGTTGTTTGAAAAGCCAAGGTTGACGAATATAATTAATTGGCTGATCCCTCCTGATGACCCGTATGGAATCATGTGATCCTTCCTTAACACATAAGAAGTACCACCCAGTTGACTACTTAAAAATAATGAAAGTCCTCAATGGTGCTGCCCATGCTAAAACAGGTTTTTGGGCACTACAGTCCTCCATGTTGCTCTCCCATACTCATCTTTTCCTCTCACATATATATATCTTCCTTCCTTCCTCCAATCAAAAATTACACATCTTATCCCGCTTCCGTCTACCAGACAGGAGCTTGCATCAGTCTGATTGATAGGGGTTCAGGGAGTAATACCTTTCATTTAGTAGTGTTTATTAAAGTGTACTTGATGTGCTGTAAACAACTCTACAGACTGGTCAGTTTGTTACACAGTTCTCTAACACTTTTTTTTTACAAAACATTACCAGCAGAAGTACTGATACCCACTCTTTGGAATGTTCGTATCCCCCTCCTACATTCTCACAGATACCCCACCAAACACTCCGTCTAATCACACACCCGGTCTATGTCTCTCTCTGCCTCTTTAAGAATTGCACTGATCATCAACCGGATGAACGGACAACCATTCCTTATCGTTGGGTACAGGGTATATTCTGTAAAACCAGATGTAGGCCGACCCTACAGTTTAGAACAGACTAGAACACGTCAAGTACAGTCTGTTCCACTGCAGGTTAGAATGCGTTAGAGGGTTCAGATGGCAGGATCACTCTCAGCTTCACACCAAAGAGAGGATTGTAAACATCATAGAGCGACCTTTGAACTTTACAGTATTAGTAAAGTATGTTAATTATTGACCATCCATAAGCAGTCATGTGCAGTAGGTTGTAAACATTATTGGGTGACCTTTGGTATTTTAGTCTGATTAAGATCATAACTGGTGGTTCAGTGGTGAGCTGGAATGAGCTACATCACTACCGTACAAGCTGCAGAGTATGGCAGTTCAAAACGTCCATGGAGTCAGGAGTCACCGAGTCAACCCTAAAACCCTCTGCCAAAGACACCGTGAGCAGCTCCTCCAAAAACCTGTGCATGTCTTTGACCTCACATGGGCTGCGGCTAGGGGTGATGGCATCACAGAGGTCACCAAAGTGGGTCTGTGTGGCCCAAGAGTCCGAGATGACGAGTCCTCTGTACCGCTGTTTCTCATACTGGTCCTGGGGAAGTTCGTCTGGCCGGGGAACCCACTCCAGTTTGAGACGGTTGTAGCGCCGGTCACTGGGGAGGAGGGAAGTAAGACCCTGGGTTGTGCGGTAAGAGAAACGCTCACAGAGGAGAACCAGAAAGGTACGCCAGGTGCAGAAGATTTCGGCGGTGAGGATGCGCACTGAGCATGTGCGGAGTTCGTAGTTCTCGGGAGCACGCCGAAGGTTGAAGTGTAGCACACGCACCTGGAACGAGAACGACAGGCTGATGCTGCAGTGCTAATGATGCATGTGTGAAAGAACATCTGCATTCCACAACAGACCACATGCACACACACATGCTTAACCTATAATACTAACACACAAACAATACACACACACCTGGCAGTCCACGTCCACCAGCAGCAAGGCTCTTCTGGGTGCATCTCTCAGGCTGAGCGCTCCAGCCTCAACGTGCCGCTGTATCTCATCCAGTAGGGGGCATATCTGGAAGAAATCTGCTTCCCTCCTCAGCAGCCTCATCTCAGAGAACCCGTCCGGCAGGTCCAGGGAGCTGGAACGTAGGAAGTTCAGGATATAGCGGAAAATCTTCCCGTCGCGGTCGATGAAAATGTTTCCGCGTTTGTCCCTAAGCGTAGAGATTTGTCCGGTGAACATGGCGCCCAGCATGGAGTCTCGGTAGCGAGTCAGAGTGTCCAGGGTCGTAGTGTAGATCTCACCACCAACGTTGAGAGAGACGGGGTCCGACAAGGAGTTACTGTTGCTGTCCGAGGAGTTTAGGTTCAGCATCCTCAGGCACTGAAACGACCTCTGCTCAGGCTAGAACACTAGATGAGAACACTCAAGATTGGAAATGGTAGAACTGTTGTCATATCACTTCTCTGTCTCTTTCTATGGAATTCAGCAGACTGTTCAAAGGAAGTTATACGTCTCAAGCGTCTTTTGTAGCCTGAAGAGACTTTCCTTTCAGAAGTGGCAGGGCGAAGTCGTAACCGGGATACTAGCAAGTCACAAAAAGACCCCAAAAGGATGAAATAACAAAAAGATCAGAAAAGATTGGAAGCTGGATCTGTAAAAAGCCAGTGCTCTGTGCAGGTGGATTTATCTGTAGTTATGTTTCTCCCCATCATGGTCCCATACTGTGTAGGATTCCTGTTGGTGAGCTGAGGCCTGGTTAGTTGCATAAGACTGTTTGTGTCTGAGCAGCTGGCAGTGAGAGAGACGGGAGAGAAGGACAGCGAGGCGGGAGAGGACCGGAATGCTAATAAAGGGGCGCTGCTAGCTTTTATTCTTCTGCCGTAACCCCTACTGTCACACACACACACACACACACACACACACACACACACACACACACACACACACACACACACACACACACACACACACACACACACACACACACACACACACACACACACACACACACACACACACACACACACACACACACACACACAGACAGGGGCGCGTACACAGACACATACTGTCTGGAGACTGTTCAGGCAAGACACAGTTTGTCTTAAAGTGACAGTAGAGTTTCTAAAAGCTCTTTTACCCACAGTGACCAGTTTGTGCAATCTTGTCCCCAAGTCCCCTTCACACAGCGTGTGTGTGTGTGTGTGTGTGTGTGTTCCTCCTCACCTGTATGTGCTGCATGGTCCTGTCTATTGCTCCAGGCTGCAGTAGTGTGACAGTACAACCTCCAAAACCTCCACCGGTCATCCTGCTGCCGAACACACCTTCCACATCTACGGCTGCAGACACCAGCTCATCCAGTTCCTTACAGCTCATGTCACACAGGTTCCTGACAGTAGGGAACACATTATGGATGGATACTTTACATTTCTATCATATTCTATATGTGGATGAATTCAACAGCAATCTGCCGTCAGTGCATTGACTGCATTGAGGATTTATTGAGGGTGTTCTCTATTCACTTGCGTGAGTTGTGGCTTTCCACCATGAGTTTGACAAATTCTTTGTATGTCCCTTTCTTCAGGGCCTCTTCTGCCTGGGCCGTAAGCTCCATCTCCTCAATCACTTGACGAGCCCTCGATAGGTGTCATCGTCCAATCGGCTCTTAGCATCTGGAACAATTTAAAAAATAACACAATGCTTGAATGTATAAGAATAGAATAGAACAGCATATAATATCCTCTCGTTCTCACCCTCCTGGTCCATCAGTGTGGCATCTCTCAAGCTGGCCTTTTCCAAGATGGCGACTGCCTCCTCACACTGTCTTCATCTGCCATGGTACTCGCTGCCCATCAGAGAATGTTTGACGTTCTAATTAAGGATGAGGATGACCAGGCCTGAGGCAGACAGATGATCAGGAGTTTCCTCCAGAGATGTGAGGAAACAACAAGAGTATATAATACAGTCATAACACAGTAATAAACAACACTTTCAATTAAGCTTTAGCTTTACTTTAGCATTAGCCATGATCCTTTAGCATATGCCTATAGCAGTGGTTCCCAACCTTTTCACTCAGGCCCCCCTTCCAGCATTGGGGTACATCACATGCCCCCCACAGTTTGGGAACCACTGGCCTATAGGACGATTCCACACCTGCGTAGGCAGAAGATATTTTGGGTATCTCAGATTGTTCTGGCAATCCTCACATAATTTTAGCCACTTTTTAGACCTATACATGCCTCCTGTAAGACCCTATGATCCGTTAACCATACATGATACAGATGTCTTAGTGTCAGTATACTCCTTGTAGTGTGTTCTCAAATATGGAGTATGTCTAGATGAAATACACATTTTCACATTCATTTATTCAACATAAAAAGATATCTCAAAAATGTTTTTTTTTTTATGTAGCTTATTTTCAGACATATTGTTTGGAATGTCAAAGTGTGCTTGCTCTCTGGTACTTTTAATGGCATGGCCCATTTTTATACATAAATGCATGTTATATTTCATTAACCAACCACAGCCCTCCTTTAGGATTGCACATTCAGCAAATCCCCAGCAGAGGGAGTTCCCTTTGAATTCATTTCCCATTCACTGGTGCTCATAAAATGCCTCAGAACAAAATGAGCAGAAAGCCTACTCTGGAATTTTTTTGCATCCTTGTTAGTGAGCATATGTTCTTTGCCAAGATAATTCATCCACCTGGCAGGGGTGGCATGTCAAGAAGCGGTTTAAACAGCATGATCATTACACAGGTGCACCTTGTGCTTGGAACAATAAAAGGCTACTCTAAAATGTGCAGTTTTGTTATACAACACAATGCCACAGATGTCTCAAGTTTGGAGGGAGCATGCAATTGGCATGCTGACTGCAGGAATGTCCACCAGAGATGTTGTCAGATAATTGAATGTTCATTTCTCTACCATAAGCTGCCTGCAGCGTTGTTTTAGAGAATTTGTCAGTACATAAAATCAGCCTGGCTCCCCAGTGGGTGGGCCTGGGTCCCCAGTCGGTGGGCCTATATCTTCACAGGCCCACCCATGGCTGCGCCCCTGCCCAGTCATGTGAAATCCATAAATTAGAGCCTAATACATTTATTTCAATTTACTAATTTCCTTCTATGAACTGTAATTCAGTAAAATATTTGAAACGGATGCATGTTGCGTTCCTATTGTTGTTCAGTATAGATATGATGGTTATTTTATCAATATTTTTGCACAAAGGCTTTTCCTCTGGCGTTACCGACACAAAAAGATCCCACCATCTGGAACGAACAAATATCTGTTGGCTTTTCATTTTTTTTAAATCGAAATGTCCTGTTTCCATCACAGTTGTTCGTATATGAATGACTGTACTCGCATGAAAAGTGGTTGTAAACGAACTCAACATACCAGTTTTGTAAACATTTGCATGTGAGTTTAAGTACTCTAAACTTCCTTATGGTTACAATCCGGGGGATTAGCTCAAATGGTAGAGCGCTCGCTTAGCATGCGAGAGGTAGCGGGATCGATGCCCGCATCCTCCAATATTTATTTTCGCATTTACTAAGGAGATTTCTGTGGCAGTGTGTGTACATATCTAGTATTTGTGTAGTGGATATTTCTGTTCAATACAATAAATACGGAATATTCTAAAGTTATTACTTGGAATATAATTGCATTGCCTTCAATGTTCTACAGCATGAATGTCCAACTGCTTTCATTGCTTTCGCTCTCGACTCTCTATTCCAGTAGAGGGCGGTATGTTCTCATCCAAATACATTACATCTAAAATAACGATAGAACCTGTGCAATTTCGACCAATGTTGATCATTGTTCAGGCCTATATCAAGGCCTATATCAAGTGTATTTTCATAAACAGTTAGTTCATGATTAACCCATAAAAAATGTATGAAAATGTTAAATAATGTTTTAAAAATGTATGAAAAAAAATCCAAGTAGAAAGAGAAAGGGAAGGAAAGAGGAGAAGTGCTACAAATTGGTCCCATTGCCATGGGTATGTCTCTCACCATTGCTATGCTGTCTGGAATGTTAAATACACACATGAACACACGCACACACACACTCCCACAGCTAAATTACACATTTGGTACAAATACAAACCAATTTAAGTTCTCGGAAAGGTCCTCTCTAAAATGAAGCTCGGACCTGTTTAAATCAGGATGTAGGGATGTGGCCTAGTGGATTCAGTAGCCTAGGAAGAAGAGTTATAGGTTACCACTGAAATTAGGGTAAAACTTCAATTTAAATACAATGACTTAACCTGACTAACAGGTTGTTACATCAATCTCATTTCAAATTGCATTGAAAATTCCACATAGAATAATTAAAAATCTCACATAGAATCTACATGGAAGCTGCAACACAATTCATGTCATGTGGTGTAAATACCTTGATCATGCAACATCAGATCCATGTCACGGTTTCATCATATTTTAGACGTTTTTTTGTGTGTTTTTTTTGGGCTTATTCTCACAATTAGACCACGGTCTGTTTTCATCCTATATTCAATAGTGTACAAAACATTAGGAACACCTGCTCTTTCCATGACGTAGACAACCAGGTGAATCCAGGTGAAAGTTATGATCCCTTATTGATGTCATTTGTTGAATTCACTTCAATCAGTGTAGATGAAGGGGAGGTGACAGGTTAAAGATGGATTTTTAAGCCTTGAGACAATTGAGACATGGATTGTGTATGTGTGCATTTCAGAGGGTGAATTTGCGAAGACAAAATATTTAAGTACCTTTGAACGGGGTATGGTAGTAGGTGCAAGGCGCACCTGTTTGAGTGTGTCAAGAACTGCAACGCTGCTGGATTTTTCACGCTCAACAGTTTCCTGTGTGTATTAAGAATGGTCCACCACCCAAAGGTCATCCAGCCAAGAGCAGGCCAGTTGTCAAAAATGGGTAATTGATGAAAGAGGACAAAGGAGGCTGACACAAATTTTGCAGAGCAAAATATGGGATACAGTTAGTCAACTTACAGTCCAGTACAACATTGGTGTCCAAAGACCCGTAAAATAATCCATAACTCGTCGTACCTTGACACGAATGGGGTGTCTTCTTTCAGCAAAAAAGGTTGCAGTTGCCTAAGGAGCGAAAACACTGGACACTGGAGAAATTGAAAAACATTGCCTGGTCTGATGAATACCGATTCCTACTGTTTTACACTGGTGGGAGGACTAAGGTATGGAGAAAACCAGATGAGTTCATGCATCCATCATGCCGTGTATACACATTTCAGACTGGTGGTGGTGTGATGGTGTGGGGTGCATTTTCATGGCACACATTGGGCCCCTTGATAAAAGTGGAGAAACTTTTGAATGCCACAGGATATCTGAACATCACCGCCTATTAGGTACAACCCTTCATAGCAGCAGTGTATCCATCTGCGAATGGATTTCTTCAGCAGGATATTGCCCCATGGCACAAAGGCTAGGATAGTCCAGGAATGGTTCCACAAACATGACAGTGAATTCAGCTTAGTGCAGTGGCCTACCCAGTCACCAGATCTCAAGCCAACTGAGCATCTGTGGGCTGAGAAGGAACGAGCTAGAGATCCACTAGCAGCCAACTTGACACAACAGTGGGAAGCATTGGCTTCAACATAGGCCAGCATCCCTGTGGAACGCTTTCGACACTTTTTAGAGTCCATGCTCCAACGAATTTAAGCTGTTCAGAATTCAAAAGGGGGTGCAACTCAATATTAAATCAAATCAAATTTTATTAGTCCCATGTGCCGAATACAACAGTCAAATGCTTACTTACGAGCCCCTAACCAACAAATGCATTTAAAAAAAATTAAAGTAACAAGTAATTAAAGAGCAGCTGTCGTGAAGAGGGCAGTCATGAAGAAGGCAAGACAAAACCTATTCCCCCTCAGGAGACTGAAAAGATTTGGCATGGGTCCTCAGATCCTAAAAAAGGTTCTACAGGTGCACCATCGATAGCATCCTGACTGGTTGCATCACTGCCTGGTATGGCAACTGCTCGGCCTCCGACCGCAAGACACTACAGAGGGTAGTGCGAAGGGGCCAAGTACATCACTGGGGCCAAGCTTCCTGGTACAATGGTCATTTACAACATTAACAGTGTCTACACTGTATTTCTGATCAATTTGATGTTATTTTAATGGGTAATGTGCTTTTCTTTCAAATACAAGGACATTTCTAAGTGACCCCTAACTTTTGAACGGTAGTGTAAATAAAGAAAAACCTACACCGAACAAAAATATAAATGCAACATGCAACAATTTCAAAGATTTTACTGATGTGCAGTTCATTTAAGAAATCAGTCAATTGAAATCAATTATTTAGGCCCTAATCTATGGATTTCACATGACTGGGAATACAGATATGCATCTGTTGGTCACAGATACCTTAAAAAAAACGGTAGGGGCGTGGATCAGAAAACCAGTTAGTATCTGGTGTGACCACCATTTTCCTCATGCAGAGATGATCAGACTGTTGATTGTGGCCTGTGGAATGTTGTCCAACTCCTCTTCAATGGCTGTGCGAAGTTGCTGGATATTGGTGGGAACTGGAACACGCTGTCTTACACATTGATCCAGAGCATCCCAAACATGCTCAATGGGTGACATGTCTGGTGAGTATACAGGCAATGGAAGAACTGGGACATTTTCAGCTTCCAGGAATTGTGTACAGATCCTTGTGACACAAGGCCATTTTTATTATTATTTGATTTATTTCACCTTTATTTAACCAGGTAGGCTAGTTGAGAACAAGTTCTCATTTACAACTCTAACCTGGCCAAGATAAAGCAAAGCAGTGTGACACAAACAACAACAACACAGACCTACACATGGAGTAAACAATAAACAAGCCAATAACACAATAAACAAGTCAATGACACAGTAGAAAAAAGAAAGTCTATATACAGTGTGTGCAAAAGGCATAAGGAGGTAGGCAATAAATAGGCCATAGGAGCGAATAATTACAATTTAGCTGATTAACACTGAAGTGATAAATGAGCAGATGATGATGTGCAAGTAGAGATACTGGTGTGCAAAAGAGCAGAAAAGTAAATACAATTAAAACAGTATGGGGATGAGGTAGGTAGATTGGGTGGGTGGGCTATTTACAGATGGACTATGTACAGCTGCAGCGATCAGTTAGCTGCTCAGATAGTTGATGTTTAAAGTTGGTGAGGGAAATAAAAGTCTCCAACTTCAGCGATTTTTGCAATTCGTTCCAGTCACTGGCAGCAGAGAACTGGAAGGAAAGGCGGACAAATTAGGTGTTGGCTTTGGGGATGATCAGTGAGATATACTGTACCTGCTGGAACGTGTGCTACGGGTGGATGTTGTTGTCGTGACCAGTGAACTGAGATAAGGCGGAGCTTTACCTAGCATAGAGTTATAGATGACCTGGAGCCAGTGGGTCTGGCGACAAATATGTAGCGAGGGCCAGCCGATCATTACGCACACCTGCCTTCCCCCCGACAAGCGCTTCAGCGATTATTGGACTAACCGGGACTCAATCACCTCTGTCATTACCTCCCCTATATCTGTCTGGTTCCCCACTCTGTTCCCTGCCTCAGCATTGATTGTAATATGTCCTTGTATAGCCGTGTGTTGACGCTGTTCATGCCTTGTTTCATGCCTGTTCCTGATTAAATGTTTGACTCTCCATACCTGCTTCTCATCTCCGGCATCGGTCCTTACATCCCCTTGTTGAATTTGCGATTTACAACTTGTTGTGTAATGTTTATGTCCAATGGCTAATGAGCACCGTTACGTTTAATTTATAATTTATGTTCATATGTCGAGGATTACAAAGGATTTGTCAGTAGATTGTCAACTTGATTCATGGTCATGACTGCTTTTCTAGCTGTCACGCCCTGGCCTTACTATTTTGTGTTTTCTTTATTATTTTGGTCAGGCCAGGGTGTGACATGGGTTTATTATGTGGTGTGTTTAATCTTGTTTTTTTTGTAGGTATTGGGATTGTGGTATAGTGGGGTTATCTAGAAAAGTCTATGGTTGCCTGAAGTGGTTCTCAATCAGAGGCAGGTGTTTATCGTTGTCTCTGATTGGGAACCATATTTAGACAGCTATATTCTTTGAGTATAGGCTGTTTTGGTTTTCACGTTACGTTTATTGTTTTGTATTGTTCATGGTTCATCTTTATTAAAGATGTATAGAAATAACCACGCTGCATTTTGGTCCTCCTCTCCTTCACCGGAAGAAAACCTTAACACTAGCTTGCTAGCTAAGATTTTGAAAGTATGATGTTGACATGATTGGTAGATATAATGTGATTTGATGTCATTTCCTCTGTGGCCAATGAGCTTGAGTCTTCTTGGATGAGGACTTCTCGTGTAAGTCTATGGCAGAACACTGAGCCAATCACGGCACAACTAGAGAACATTACCAACCCCTACGCTCTGTATTTTCTGCTGGCTGCCCCACCAGTACAGAACGCACTGAACTAGGCTGAAACACCTGCATTTTGGAGCTGCCTTACTCAAGAGAGCAAAAAAGATACCATGTTTGTATGCGGCCCTATTAACTTTTTTTTTACATAGTCTGCAAACTTATATGTGACACGTATTCATGCCAAAACAACATGCAAAGCGTGGAAAAAAAAGAAATCGATTTTTTTTTTTAAAGATAAAAATGTTATGCTAAACAAGGTTGGGCTCTGCCACTGTAAACAGCCATCCTTGGCTGTCAGAGCTGGAGAGGTGACTCTGTAAACATTCCCCACTTGACCTCTTCCAGGTATTTCTGCAGCTCACATGGGGCACTTCATGCCCTGTGAGGTTGACCCTTCTGGCTGGACAGTGACCTCAGACACAGTCTTTGATGCAAGGACGCTATATTTATGTAGCACTGTGGTCAAGATGCTTGCTGGATTAATCACGCTGGCATCTTCCTGGCATCCTGCTGCTCCACAGCTCTACTCTGATTTGCTGAAGTACAAATGACTCTACTTCCCTCATCAGTGGCTCCATCTCTGAGTGAAGTGCCATAGACACACTTGGATCCATCAGGCAACCTGCTGCAGGGGTTGGATGGAAGTTTGCTTCCAGAGGATACAGTATACATGCTAAGTGCTCTCGCAGTGACTTCAGGAGGACCTGTGCCAACTGTTTTGGAACAGTAGTTGACAGCAAGTGTGCCTCAAGGTTGAGACTGCATGGCAACACATCAGACAGCGACTGTCTGCTTGAGGTTCGTCATGCTGTCAGTGTAGGAGGGCAGGTAACCTAGCGGTTAAGAGCATTGGGTAACCGAAAGGTCACTGGTTTAAATCCCCAAGCCAACTCGGTGAAAAAATCTGTTGATGTGCCCGTGAACAAGGTACTTAACTCTAATTGCTCTTGTAAGTCACTCTGGCTAAAAGTGTCTGCTAAATGACAAAAATGTAATTCTAAGTTAGTTGGTGTGGATTGTGAATGGCTTCAGGAACTTCACAAGCTGTTCTAGCATGGTCCAATCACGCTCCGTGTTCACCCATGGATTTCTTCCCTGGTAGCGAGTAATAGTGATGCACAAGCTAAGCCTCTTTGAAATATTGGCATCTACTGTCAGTATTAACCAAAAGGGGACTAGGGTTCCAATTTGGGAACACCCCCTCCCACGTTCAGCTGGAAGGTGGCGCTTGGAACGCAAAAATATTCCAAAAAATATTTAACCTCCACACATTAACAAGTCCAATGGCTCAAATGAAAGATAAACACCTTGTTTATCTACCCAGCAAGTCAGATTTCTAAAATGTTTTACGGTGAAAACATAGCACATATTTATGTCAAACCACCACCGAAAACACAGCTAATTTGCATAGCCAAGTTGAAAAAAATATGCAATCAACAAACGCAGGATTAAAAGAAAAATAATGCACTAACCTTTTGAAATCTTCATCAGATGACAGTAATATAACATGTTACACAGTACATTTATGTTTTTTTCAATAATATGCTATATATATCCATAAATCTCTATTTACAATGATGCATCGTTCAAAAAATGCTACTCAAATGTCCTGAGAAATGACGATAGCTCCGGCAGATAACGTCAGCTAACAAGGAATACACATCATAAACTTTGACTAAATATGCATGTTCTACATATATATAGTTAGATACACTTCTTCTGAATGCAATCGCTGTGTTACATTTATTTTTAACGTTACAGGTTTCGTTCACTAGGCTATACTATGAGTCGGCGCTCAAAAAGTAGCATTATGGCTCCTCTATCTTGGAGTCCACAGAAACCCAAATTTACCACATAAATATTCCCTTCCCTTTGCTGTTCTTCCATCAGAAGACCTGGAAGGAATTATACTTACCAAAAACAGTGTTTAGTTTTGCAGTCTGTGTCTTTCGGTTCTCAAACACGACACATTTCGGTTGAAATGTAACCAAAAGTCAAGTGGATGCGCACCAAAACGTCGAACTTACATATTATATGTCGACTAAACTTGTCAAACTAAGTTCATAATCAAGCTTTAACATGTTATAAAGGTGTACAGCAATCGTGAGGACGAACAGAAACGCATGCATTGTATAATCGATCTTGGAAAAAAGACAGGACCGGAGCAGAGCTCGCATGAGAGTGACCTGTTTTTTCGCGTGACCGAAAGGTTTCGGCCCGCCAAAACTCTCGTGAGCGCGCGATTCTCACAATGAGAAGCCCCATTGAAAGCAGACATCGCGCTGAAGACTAAGAGACTGTTCCCAGACCTGTAAGTGCTTGGGAAGGGTGGGGGCGATGACGTCAAAGTTGGGCCAACTTTTCTGATGACAAGAGGGAGTTTGGGAGAATGACTGCCCTGAGAGTTCTGCTTTACATACAGACATAATTTACACGGTTTTATAAGCTTTAGAGTGTTTTCTATTCAATAATATTTTATTTGCATATATTAGCAACTTTTGACAAAAATAATATATATTTACTATGGGCACGCAATTACTCCAGCGGGGGCAGTAGACAGCCCTATCCCCAACAGGTTTTAAACTGCCAGATTCAGAAGCTTAAAAACTAAATAAAAAAATAGCTTAACCCCGTTCGATTTTAGCCCAAAGTGAATTTTATTTTATTTGAGGTAGTTTTGTAGTTTTTTTTTTTCAGCCTTTCTAAATTATTTTTCAAATTTTTGTTTTTATTTTAGTTTCAGTTTTGGTTTACTATAATAATCTCGATCACCACTTTATGTCCCTCAGTGTAGCCCTGTCAATTTAGATACATTCAGATGATGACAGGATGAGGCATTATCTTGATTATGCCAAACAGCTGCTGATGCACTTTGTTGACATGAGCAAGAGTGTCTATGGTGATACATTTTCAGTGTATAATGTACATGGTCTCACTCACTCGGCAGATGATGTTGCATTTCACAGCTGCTCACTCAATGACCTTCATTGCTTTGAGTTTGAAAACCATTTTCAGTGGCTTAAATGTGCCATCAAAAGCCCACTGAGGCGACTGTCCGTATCAAGCCATGTGAAACACATTGTCAAGAACATCCAACCACACATCAAGAATAACATGTGAGATGGTTGCTTCCTCCTCCAGGACAAATACTGTCGATTTGTCCAAAGAAATAAGAAGCGATGGAATCCTTGTTCGTGTGATGTCATTCACCATCCTCAAACTGACAACGTCTTTCTTTCATGTGCCTCCAAAGACTTCAAAATTGCAGGTATTCAAAAATATCCACAAATGCAGAAGATACATTATTTCTCCGGAGAACCTCATCAGCAAAGGCAATACATACAGATCCCTCTGTTGCACAGTTTTGCCAAATAAGATCACATCTATTGGAATAGTTTGGTTTGCAATTCTGGTTTATATTATGTTGTCTAATAATGTCTATTCCCCCAGGTTCTAATCTCAGAAGATGTGAGCCAGAGCAGTGTGGGTGGAAAATAAGAAGCCAAATGTGTTACTCCAGAGCACTGGAACAAATACCAAACTGTGTGAAGGCCCCCAAATAAATATTACAAAGCAATAAAGGATTGGTCCTCACCTTCTCTAAAATTGAAGTCACTTCAGATTCTCAGGATAAAACTGACATCAGGTAAAATAGCAGATACATTATACCTGAAAATGCAATAAGAAACTGCTGGTTGTTAAAGATGACTGTTAAATTGTTCGAGCCCTCACCCTGCCATTCAGAATCAAAACAGTATTGTGAAGATGTCAATTTCCGAAGCCAGTGAAGTGGAGGAGAACTCCAAGAGAAAGTGAAGGAGAATTACATTCAAATCATGTAAAATTGGTATGTTTAAACACACATTGACAGTCTGCGTACATTCAATTTACTGTGTTTAGAATCGCATGAGGAATGTAATCTCCCACCTCCAGCCATTACTGCCTCCAAGTCATTTAAACCCTAGCCACCGAACAACCACCTTGCCTTTTGATCGACTCGGAGGACCATTTACTGTATAACTTTAACTGATCCTTTCAAATTGACGAGTGTGGCTAGTGGGAAGGTAGCCTCAACCCAGACGGAATCACTCCATGTTTCACCATTTTTAGTGTAGTGAAACAAATGTGAAACTGAACTGAAATCAGTCTGGATTTCGAAGCTAGGTGGTAGGGGCTTGAGAGGTGAACTATGGCATGTTTTAGAATTTGAGTTTGAAGTTTGGTAATGTGTTGGGGTAAAGTTCTTCTTCCACTTCATTAAAACGTAAACAAATGACAAATGTGTGTAGAAAAAGGCTGGATGTTATTTTACACTTTTATGTTTATTTTCAGGCAAAGGTCTACACAAGCCCCCACCAAAATATGCCCAGAAGCACCAGAAAACCTGTGTGACTGCTAGCAAGAAGCAAAAGGCTAAAATGCAGCATCCTTCACAATGTAACTCAACTCTTTATTCTTGACCGTTGTATTGAGACAGGTATTCTAATTGTAAAAACAATTGGCATGATGTTGTCCAATCTTTTATTGCAGAGAATCATCTCGGTTTCTCACATGGCTTAACCCTGGAGCACGAGGGTTCGAAGTCTCCTTCTGCCTTCTTAACGGAGGCCCTCACCAAATCGCTGCAAACGATCAGACCCTTTTCCTGTGAGACGCAAGTATGAAACTCTCCATTTAGAATTTTGGCTTTAACGTTAGTTAGAAATGAGATTGTGTTTAGATTGCCTTTTAGGTTGGCTTACAAATGTGTTTAGAAGAAAACAAATGCTGGATGTTATTTGACACTTGCGTGTCTTATTTCTTTAGGCCTACCCAACTCCCACTAAATTCTGCTCCCAAGAGCCAGAACCTGTGCCAGTGCCACTAAGAAGCAAAAGGCAAAAAAAAAATTGACTTCAACCTGAATGAGACAGAGGAAGATTCATTAAAGATGAAAGAACAGCTAATGGGGAATGATTTTCATTGGTATGAGTTGAATTACATATTGCCATGTAGTACGGGATGGAAATATCCTGTGCATGTGTAATGTATTCGTGTCCTTTTGTAAAATGACAGATATCTCAGATCTCAAAGCTGAGGGGGAAAACATCCCATACCGGGTGAAGAGAACAATCCACCGGTAAACTATTACTATATTTGATACACCTTTAAATGAGGTCATTGTGTGTTGCTTGCAAAGTCCATATTTTGTGTCCTATACAGAACCCTGAGAAACGGCCTCATGTCAACGATGAATATGAATGGAAACCAAGGGAAGGGGGCTTTTGAGGACTCCAACCTTTGCAGCGTGATTATGTCTACAGTGGAGTCCAAATCATGACATTTACATTGACATTTGAATACCTTCTCTAGCTAATATCTTATTTTCCCCCTTTAGAGCAGGTGTGAGTTTTGGCGATTCAAAGGCTACAGGGGCAGAAATACTACAGGCGATGTCAACATGCCGTAAGAAATGAAAAGCATCAAAGCCTGTTCCGACCGTGCCTTTTTTTTGTTTATTGTATATCTAATTTGTTCTTCACGAAGCCTGTGTCAGAAACCATTTTTTTGCATTTATTTTTTCTTAAATCGGCTTGTACATCTATTTTGTGTTGCAATATATTTTTCATTTCAACCATTCTTGACTTTGTTTGCTTCACAGTTTGTCATGGACAAAAGTGTATACAATGCTGTTCCAAGTTACTGCTCTAATTGTGTTACACAGAATGACAATAGCCAACAGTAGTATTAGACCCTAAGTCTGGGAGATACATTTTGCACCATGAGTAGAATTGTATTATACATATCAGGGTGCTTTTCAGGTGTGCAACAACAGAAAGTCCTGGTTGATGCAGTTTGTTTTCATATTCTTACCTCAGGCTCGTAAAGAAGCCTACATCACAAAATGGCAACTACTTCCAAACATCTAATCAACACACTTCATGATTGGCGATAATCCCTGTTGAATTCATGGTGTGTTTTGGTCAAATCAGGTCACAGTGTGTTCTGAACTTCACTCCAATTTTTAAACGTAGTTGATTATTAGTTGAGTATAGTTTCCAAACTCGATAGTATCGAAATAAAACAATAACTGTTGGCGGTCTTTTTGAGTGGGTGAATCAAAGGTTTAAATCTTATTGATCAAAGTCTCAACCAAATATTACCAACATTTCCACGTGCAAAAGACGTGTGCACAGTGGGCCGTGCTCACTCAAGATAAGTATAGTGGGACAATTGGGAGGTTGAAGGCAATTTAACTTGTTTATTGTGTCCCTGCACTAACAGTGCATGTGCACATCAAAATAAAGACTCTTATGCAGTTGTTCACTTGATTTAGAGAAAAAGTTGCAATTTAGAAGGTGCTCCAAACTGTAGCATTTGATATTGCTCTCAGCTGTCTGTTAACTAAAATGAGCTACATTTGATCTCATTCTATCCTCCCACCAAAGCTGTGTTTGGGTGTGAGAAAGAGAGATCATGTTGCCATGGAAATGTCTCCTGTCCAGAAGGTTAATGATGAGTCTCGGCCACAGCTCGATCTGTTGGGTTGCCAGGCAACGCCAATGGCGTCCCTCGTTGAAAAGCCTTTATTTTTGCAGGGCTGCATGTGCGTCACAACGTTTCAGCAAAGCTTTGTAAAGGACTAGATGATTGGACTAGACTTTTTTTGTGAGTGAAAGTGCCCTCTAAGAGTCTGCTGAAAAAATGACTGTATTGTCAAATTTAACTTTTTAAGAATGCTCACAAAAACCTTTTAGAGAGGGCACTTTCGCTAACACAAAAAAAGTCCTTTGTCTTGGCTGACTTCTTCACCGAAACTCAAGTTTAAAAGATAAGCCAGGGCTACCATAGTTCACACAACACTGACAACCCAAATCCTTTGTGCTCTGATTTAAGACTGGGAGCAGGGAGCCCAGGGACTGGGGAGGCCCTTGTAGCGGTAACCTGCCTGAGTAGTTTTAACTGTCTCAGTCTCTATTGAGTGAGGAGGGGGTTTACAGCATGTAAATAGCTTCACAGGCCTCCTCTGTCCACTGCTCCTCTGCCTGTTGCTGAGAGACGAGCTAGAAGTCACCAGGCTCTCTGAGAGGATAACACAGGCCTTTAAAACAACATGTCCTCCCCCTCCTCTTTCTTCTCTGCCAACCCCCCTAGAGATAGGGAAAAGGGCAAAGGGAATGAAACAATTGTGTTAAATGTGGGGAGAGCTCCTGTTTCTGAGAGAGAGAGAGAGAGAGAGAGAGAGAGAGAGAGAGAGAGAGAGAGAGAGAGAGAGAGAGTGAGTGAGTGAGATACAAAGTGAGAGACAAAGTGAGAGACAAAGTGAGAGATGAGGGACAAACCCCACTACACGACATTAAACTAGTGGAAAGGAGGGCGGAAGTGGAGTATGACAAAAGGGTCAGAGAGAAAAACAAGACATGATGAGAGGAGGAGGGTCATGTAGCCGATAGTAGAGGGAGCTACAGAGGTAGATGAACATATAGAGAGGCATACTATATGTGGGGGCCAGGCCGTGAAATGGAACCCTTTGGAGCTGTGATCAGCTCCAGCGTTCTGCTAGCCTAGCTTCCATTCCTCTCCATTCACCTAGGAGTATGACTCACTACAGAAGGTGACAGAGATGACAGCCATTGAAAAACTAGCCCTGATCTGGAGCCTGTGGACGGCAGTGATCTTCGCAGCTGGAGTTGGTGAGGAACTTCATTTTATATCACCCTCAATTACAGGGGGGTGAGCCATAGACATCTTTATGTATTTCTATGGGGTAAGCTTCACTTGCTTTTTAACTTCTCTTCTAATCAGATGTTTGATGCTGAACATTAGTCTGGTTTGATACGGATTAGAATGTATGTGTTTTTTCCCCCAATACTAAACATAAAGGGATATATGATATCATATAAAACAATAATCTGTTTGTGAGATAACATGTGTGCTTGACTAACAAATACCTCTTCCAAATTGTACAGAATTTATTAATGGGCAATTGTATGATAAATCATGTTCATATTAATTGAATTGGTAATCAAGTGGCAATGGTCAATGTTGTTCCCCCAGATGAGCACCTTTGCCCCAAAGGAGCCCAGGTCCATCTTGCCAGTCTGCAATGCTATTGGCTGTCAGTGTCAGCAACATCATGGCTGGAGGCGAAGGGTATCTGTCGTCAGGTGAAGGGTGGGGATCTTGCCACAGTCCGAAGCACTGAAACTCAGACATTCATCCACAACTCCTTCAAATTGTGAGTAAACAGTTTATGATCTTTCTAACAGATTTATACATTATTTTCTGTCACCTGACTACACTAATTCACTTAATTCCCCACCACCCTCTTTTAAATGGTTGGGTATGCGGTACCAGTCAAAAGTTTGAACAGACCTACTCATTCAAGGGCTTTTCTTTATTTTTACTATTGTCTATCTTGTAGAATAATAGTGAAGACATCAAAACTATGGAATAATACATTGAATCATGTAGTAACTAAAAAAGTCTTAAACAAATCAAAAAATATTTTATATCTTATATTATTCAAAGTAGCAACCCTTTGCCTTGATGACAGCTTTGCACACACTTGGCATTCTCTCAACCAGCTTCATGAGGAATGCTTTTCCAACAGTCTTAAAGGAGTTCCCACATATGCTGAGCACATGTTGGCAGATTTTCCTTCACTCTGCGGTCCAACTCATCCCAAACTATCTCAATTGGGTTGAGGTCAGGTGATTGTGGAGGCCAGGTCTTCTGATGCAGCACTCCGTTACTCTCCTTGGTCAAATAGCCCTTACACAGCCTGTTGAAAAACAAATGACAGTTCCACTAAGCGCAAACCACGTGGGATGCCGTATCCCTGCAGAATGCTTTGGTAAACATGCTGGTTAAGTGTGCCTTGAATTCTAAATAAATCACTGACAGTGTCACCATCAAAGCACCCCCACACGGTCACACCTCCTCCTCCATTCTTCACGGTGGGAACCACACATGTGGAGATCATCTCACACAACGGTTGAAACCAAAAATCTCAAATATACTCATCAGACCAAACTACAGATTTCCACCAGTCTGATGTCCAATGCTCGTGTTTCTTGGCCCAAGCAAGTTTCTTCTTCTTATTAGTGTCCTTCAGTAGTGGTTTATTTGCAGCAATTCGACCATGAAAGCCTGATTCATGCAGTCTCCTCTGAACAGTTGATGTTTCAGATGTGTCTGTTACACAAACTCTGTGAAGCATTTATTTGGGCTGCAATCTGAGGTGCAGTTAATTCTAATGAACTTATCCTCTGCAGGAGAGGTAACTCTGTGTCTTCCTTTCCCGTGGTGGTCCTCGTGAGAAACAGTTTCATCATGGCGCTTGATGGTTTTTGCAACTACACTTGAATTTTCCGGATTGACTGATCTTCATGTCTTAAAGTAATGGTGGACTGTCGTTTATCTTTGCTTACTTGAGCTGTTCTTGCCATAATATTGACTTGGTCTTTTACGATAGGGCTATCTTCTGTATACCACACCTACCTTGTCATAACACAACTGATTGGCTCAAACGCATTCAGAAGGAAAAACTTTTGAAAGAGTAGATGTGTCCGAACATTTGACTGGTACTGTATGCATCTTTTTGTATAGAAAATCCACTGAGTGGGTCTGGCTGAGGGATGGCAGGGGAGAAGGGACGGATAGAAGCGAGGGTTTGGGAACAGGAAGCCACCCTGGGCAGGACAGGGACAGGGGCAGGGAGAGCCTGGGGGGCTGTACCCAGATGGACCTGGGTTCACCAGGACAGAGGAGGAACACAGTGTGTGATGGACAGTACCTCTTCCTCTGTGATAAGGTGGTTACAGGTGAGACTGCATGGAGAGTGTACTGCATTAATACGTCATTGCAAACTATAATTCAGAATGAAATGTGTTTGTTGTCTTCATAGGGAGACCTAAGGGGTGTAACATTGTCACAAATGAACACATTATATTGTGGTGTGCTAATGGATGTGTGTATGTTACCTCTGTCTCCTGTAGTTTCCCTGCCTTCGTTAGACAGCTACATCACAGGTGTTCCTCTCATGTCGGGTGTGTACGCCAGGTCACAGCTACAAGTCCTCCCTACAGTCCCAGACCCTGACCAAAAGAGAGTGGAGGTGAGTGACATAATATTTCACACTGATGATACTCTTTTTGTTGTTGATTGACCTACTGGACTGCATTCATATTAAGATGTTGTCAGATTTCAGGCAAAACTCTTGATATGGATGTCATACTCATGGCATCACCTTGTGTCGGCTTTGACCACAGCCATGCTAAAATCCAATTGACAACCCCCCTTGTGTCTGATTACTTTATTATCCTCCCCTCAGATGCTGCTGTTTCCTGGGCTGTGGTTCAGCCATGCTGGCCAGGTGGTATCAGTGGAGCTGGTCAGCCAGCCCAGAGAAGTGTCCACCTGGGTCAGAGTTCAGATCCTCCGGCCCTACTGCAGCCCCCACCATCACCTGGTGCCCCCAGGTAAAAAAAAAAACACCACCTTACAGAGCAGGAAGTTTTTGAGGTAATTAAATATTTGCAGTCTGGGAAAAACACCAGAGCTTGAGAGTATACCAGTAGAGGTATATCAGACCTTTGTTGATGTACTCATAGATACATTATTTGCATGTTTTAATTACTCCTATAAAAATGGTAGACTTTCAGGTACTCAATAAGATGACTTGATTTCATTACTGCTGAAACAGGATCCAGGTGGTAAATATAAAGATCCAGTCCATTTAAAAACGGGAGGCCTCTTACACTTCAGTGTTGTGATGGGAAAATCCTGGTGAAATGCATAGCACATAGAACAAACAAGATTTTACCAGATATTGTTCATCCTGATGCAAGTTTTTTACATGGACGATATATTGGAGACAGCATACGACAATTACTTGAAACAGTTGAACATTGTGAAACATCAAAGTTTACCAGGCCTGGTCTTCATAGCAGATTTTGAAAAGGCGTTTGATAAAGTACGACTACAATATATATATATATATATATATATATATACAGTGCCTTTGGAAATGATTCAGACCCCGTTACTTTATCCACATTTTGTTACGTTACAGCCTTAACCCACATTTTTTTTTTTTTTTATCCTCAGAAAATCTACACACAATAACCCATAATGACAAAGCCAAAACAGGTTTTTAGAATCTTTTACAAATGTATTAAAATAAAAAAAAACAGAAATACCTTATTTACATAACTATTCAGACCCTTTGCTATGAGACTCAAAATTGAGCTCAGGTGCATCCTGTTTCCAATGAACATCCTTGAGTTGTTTCTACAAGTTGATTGGAGCCCACCTGTGGTAAGTTCAGTTGATTGGACATGATTTGGAACGGCACACACCTGCCTATATAAGGCCCCACAGTTGACAGTGCATGTCAGAGCAAAAACCAAGCCATGAGATCGAAGAAATTGTCTGTACAGTCGTGGCCAAAACTTTTGAGAATGACACAAATATTAATTTTCACAAAGTCTGCTGCCTCAGTTTGTATGATGGCAATTTGCGTATACTCCAGAATGTTATGACGAGTGATCAGATGAATTGCAACTAATTGCCATGCAAATGAACTGAATCCCCCCCAAAACATTTCCACTGCATTTCAGCCCTGCCACAAAAGGACCAGCTAACATCATGTCAGTGTTTATCTCGTTAACACAGGTGTGAGTGTTGACGAGGACAAGGCTGGCGATCACTCTGTCATGCTGATTGAGTTTGAATAACAGACTGGAAGCTTCAAAAGGAGGGTGGTGCTTGGAATCACTGTTCTTCCTCTGTCAACCATGGTTACCTGCAAGGAAACACGTGCCGTCATCATTGTTTTGCAGAAAAAAGGGCTTCACAGGCAAGGATATTACTGCCAGTAAGATTGCACCTAAATCAACCATTTATTTGATCATCAAGAATTTCCAGGAGAGCGGTTCAATTGTTGTGAAGAAGGCTTCAGGGAGCCCAAGAAAGTCCAGCAAGCGCCAGGACCATCTCTTAAAGTTGATTCAGCTGCGGGATCTGGGCACCACCAGTACAGAGCTTGTTCAGGAATGGCAGCAGGCAGGTGTGAGTGCATCTGCACGCACAGTTAGGCCAATACTTTTGGAGGATGGCCTGGTGTCAAGAAGGGCAGCCAAGAAGCCACTTCTCTCCGTGAAAAACTTCAGGGACAGACTGATATTCTGCAAAAGGTACAGGGATTGGACTGCTGAGGACTGGGGTAAAGTAATTTTCTCTGATGAATCACCTTTCCGATTGTTTGGGGCATCCAGAAAAAAGCTTGTCTGGAGAAGATAATGTGAGCGCTACCATCAGTCCTGTGTCATGCCAACAGTAAAGCATCCTGAGACCATTCATGTGTGGGGTTGCTTCTCAGCCAGGGGAGTGGGCTCACTCACAATTTTTCCCAAGAACACAGCCATGAATAAAGAATGGTACCAACATATCCTCCGAGAGCAACTTCTCCCAACCATCCAGGAACAGTTTGGTGACGAACAATGCCTTTTCCAGCATGATGAGCACCTTGCCATAAGGCAAAAGTGATAACGAAGTGGCTCGGAGAACAAAACATCGATATTTTGGGTCCATGGCCAGGAGACTCCCCAGACCTTAATCCCATTGTGAACTTGTGGTCAATCCTCAAGAGGCGGGTGCACAAACAAAAACCCACAAATTCTGACAAACTCCAAGCATTGATTATGCAAGAATGGGATGCCATCAGTCAGGATGTGCCCCAGTTAATTGACAGCATGCCAGGGCGGATTGCAGAGGTCTTGAAAAAGAAGGGTAAACACTGTATGTATTGACTCTTTGCATCAACTTAATGTAATTGTCAATACAAGCCTTTGACACTTATGAAATGCTTGTAATTATACTTCAGTATTCCATAGTAACATCTGACAAAAATATCTAAATACACTGAAGCAGCAAACTTTGTGGAAATTAATATTTGTGTCATTCTCAAAACTTTTGGCCACGATTGTAGAGCTAGACAGGATTTTGTTGAGGCACAGATCTGGGGAAGGGTACCAAAAAATGTCTGCAGCATTGAAGGTCCCCAAGAACACAGTGGCCTCCATCATTCTTAAATGGAAGAAGTTTGGAACCACCAAGACTCTTCCTAGAGCTGGCCACCCGGCCAAACTGAGCATTCGGGGGAGAAGGGCCTTGGTCAGGGACGTGACCAAGAACCCCATGGTCACTCTGACAGAGCTCAAGAGTTCCTCTGTGGAGATGGGAGAACCTTCCAGAAGGACATCCATCTCTACAGCACTGCACCAATCAGGCCTTTATGTCAGAGTGGCCAGACGGAAGCCTCCCCTCATTAAAAAGCACATGACAGCCCGTTTGGAGTTTGCCAAAAGGCACCGAAAGACTCTCAGACCATGAGAAACAAGATTATCTGGTCAGATGAAACCAAGATTGAACTCTTTGGCCTGAATGCCAAGCGTCACATCTGGAGGAAACCTTGCACCATCCTTACGGTGAAGCATGGTGGTGGCAGCATTATGCTGTGGGGATGTTTTTCAGCGGCAGGGACTGGGAGACAAGTCAGGATTGAGGTAAAGATGAAGAGAGCAAAGTACAGAGAGAACCTGCTCCAGAGTGCTCACGACCTCAGACTGTGGTGACAACGACACTAAGCTCACAGCCAAGACAAGGCAGGAGTGGCTTCGGGACAGGTCTCTGAATGTCCTTGAGTGGCCCAGCCAGAGCCCGGACTTGAACCTGATCGAACATCTCTGGAGACCTGAAAATAGCTGTGCAGCATTGCTCCCCATCCAACCTGACAAAGCTTGAGAGGATCTGCAGAGATGAATGAGAGCAACTCCCCAAATATAGGTGAGCCAAACTTGTAGCGTCATACCCAAGAAGACTGAAGGCTGTAATCTTTGCCAAAGGTAATTCAACAAAGTACTGAGTAAAGGATCTGAATACTTATGTAAATGTGATAGTTCCGATTTTTTTCCTATTTTTATAAATTAGCAAACATTTCGTGACGCCATATTGTTGTGCAAAAAATCTTACACAGGGACACTCAAAGTCAATCTTAAATTAATCATTGTTTATTGTCAGCGCGCTTGTCACGATCGTCGTAAGAAGCGGACCAAAGCGCAGCGTGGTGTGAATGCATGATTTAATGAAGACGGAAAAAAACACAAAATACACTAAAACAAACTAACCAGACGAACGTGACCGCTATAGAAACAGAATGCCAACATGCAACATCACATAGACAATAATCCACCAACCACAATACAAAACAGGCTACCTAAATATGGTTCCCAATCAGAGACAACGACAAACACCTGCCACTGATTGAGAGCCATATCAGGCCAAAACACATAGAAATAGACAAACTAGACATACAACATAGAATGCCCACTCATATCACACCCTGACCAAACAAAACATAGAAACAAACAATGCAAATAATGGTCAGAGTGTGTCAGCGCCGGAGAGGTTCCAACCAACTCAAAGCACCATAGTACACATGTCAATCAGAAGCTCCCTTTGGACAGACCCAGCAGTTGTCAAATATACAAGTTATATTTGCATGATTTAGCATAATTAATTAATCATTGCTGTTTTGTTTCATTCTTTTGACTGACGAATACTGTTTCATAACATGTGACAGACCAACACCTCACAAGGCTTCTTCTCTCTAAGCTGAGACCTTGAAACGGAGATATCTTTCATTTCTTTCTCAAAACAAGGTCTGGGCGTACTGCCAAATTGCAGATCCTGATAAGTGAGGATTTGTACAGTCAGCCACTTGCAAGAACACAGAAATAAAAACAAGGGATAAAAGCTAAAGTGTCAATGTATGCCGATGACTCAAGTTTTTTTCTTAAGACCACAATCTGGATCCCTGCACAATCTCGTTAAAGATCTTGATCACTTTTCTAGCCTCTCTGGACTCAAATGTAATTATGACAAGTGTACCATATTACGTATTGGATCGTTAAAAAACACAGTGTTTACATAACCTTGTAGTTTACCAATAAAATGGGCGGATGGTGAAGTAGACGTACTTTGTATTCACATCTCAAAAAATAGAAATGAATTGACCACAATCAATTTCAATTGAAAGTTAGCAAAAACAGATACGATTCTTTTCCCATGGAGAGGTACATACTTGTTGTTTATGGAAAAATCACATTGATTAACACTTTGGTTTTATCACAGTTTACTTACTTACTAATGGCGCTGTCTACTCCAGACAACTCGTTTTTTTAAATCATATGAGCAAAAAATATTTCATTTTATTTCGAATGCTAAGCCCGACAACATTAAAAGTGCCTATTTATATTTGAGTTTAAAGCTTTACATATTAAAGCTTTAAACCTCTCACTGTACATAAGTGATACACCAAAATGGTCCTGTAGATCATTACGAAAGGCTCATCCCTTGTTCAACATTTTTATTTTTGCCTTTATGCAGATCACAACTTCTCATTTTCAACTAATTGAAAATGACATGTTGTTTAAAGTATCTTCCCTTTCTCAAACAAGCCTTACAAAGCCGGTTCCAATTTCAGTTTTATCCTCCAGAAAAGATAGAGCACGTATTACAACAAATATTATGTTTAAACTCAAATTTACTCATTCATTTAAAAACAAAACATTCTTTATGGATTTTTTTCAATTTAAAAAAAGTATATTTATTACTGATATTATGAATAGAAACGGTGGAGTTATGTCACATATGAAGCTATTGAAACTATATGGGAATGTCTGCTCAGTCCAAACTTAAAACCAACTGATTGCAGCATTGCCACAAAATGGAGGAGACAAGTGGAAGAGGGAGAAGGTAGGGAACTTGTTTGTCTGACATATATTAAAAATACAAACAGGCTGAAAAGAATTGGCATAACTAGAAATGTAAAGTTTAACTTGAGAACAAAAATATTTACAGCTGTGCCATACAGGTTGCAAAAAAAATGGAAGAGATTTTCGATTTACTGATTCAATGGCACGTGGTCTATGAACTGATACACAAAACAACCCTTTTTAAGCACCACTTCAAGTTTTTTAAATTTGAATTATTATACAAAAGTCTTGCCACCAACTGAAGGCTATATAATATGGGGCATACAACACTCTCAGCTCTGTACATTTTTCTGTGAAGAGACAGACTCACTAGATCATTTATTCTGGTATATGTAAAATGTACATGTATGTATGTATGTATTGCAGAAAAGCTGTAAAAACAAAAAGGATTTGTGTCCTCCGAAGAGGGGATGGGTTAATAAGAAAAAAGGAAGAAAGAAACACCACCGCAGGTTATTCATAAAGATGTTGTTGTATTGGAAGACTTGCCCTGTGTGCGTTTGTGCTGATTCATTCCTGTTTGTTTTTGTGTTTCCCTGATGTATGATGATCGATCTTTCAGTATACATAACTGGTACTCACTCTCATTTCTCTCGCTCTCTCTCATTGTCTTTCTTTCTCTGTCTCTCTCGTTGTCTTTCTTTCTCTCTCTCGTTGTCTTTCTTTCTCTCTCTCTCATTTCTCTCTCTCGTTGTCTTTCTTTCTTTCTCTCTCTCTCATTCTCTTTCTTTCTTTCTTTCTTTCTTTCTTTCTTTCTTTCTTTCTTTCTTTCTTTCTTTCTTTCTTTCTCTCTCTTTTGTTCTCTCTCTCTCTTCCATATCTTTCCCTTATCCATCTCTTTTTCTATGCAGGTTGCAGTTCTCTCCTGAACCCGTTCAGTTGTTGCTCTATCACCCCTCTGTGTAACACTACGGGAGGCTGTGCCCTGGGACAGTACTGGTGCCACCTGTTGGAGGCCTGTGTCCCTGTCACCAGCCCCTGCAGTCCCTACAACCAGTCCCCCTCTACAGGGGAGCGCAGCTACCCCCTGCCCCCCAGATACCCTGACATACCCCCCTTCTACCACCTGGTGGCAGACCTGCCCATGAGAGTGGCTCCTTGCTCAGAGCCTGCTCATATTAGTGTATGTGTGAGACGTTCTTATTTTCAGAGAGTTTCTTATGTACAGTTCTTATTTACATGCTTTATGCTTTGGATAAGTCGAATCAATGAAATTCAAATAACTATGCTTCATTCTCTCTCTGTCAGATCCTGCCAGAGAGGGAGATCAGTGTTTACCCAGATGACATTCTGTCCATCCAACACACCGGGAGACCTGGAACCTTCCTGAGTTGCCGCGACAACGCCTCCTCATCCTCCTCCCCCTGGCGACAAAGCTACCTCTCCCTGCAAGGGGCGGAGTGGGGGGGCTGGTGGGAGGGGGGCATCTCGTCCCAGCCGGATGGAGGGCAGTGGGTGGACGGGGTGGTGTGCGACCTACGGGTGCTGTACGTCGACACACTGCATGGGCATGGCTATATTTCAAGTTCGGGCCAGAGTGAACTTAGTGGCTTCACTCACATTGGGAACATCAGTACGCCCATAAGTATGACCCCTGAAACCTCAGCTCCTGCCCCAGCAAAAAGTCACATTTCTGGCCTTTGTATGATCCATCCTCTGCCTGATGGAGACAACCAGATCCATGTATTGATTGACAATCCTATACTGATTGTGGTTAAAATATTCTCTGGAAAAGGGGCCACCAGCTCCTGGTTGGCTCCGGTGCTCCAGACAGGGGTCCCCTTCCTCCCGTCCTGCCCAGGAGAATTACCTGACTCCTGGCCTGGTTGTGAGAGAGACTCCCCTGACAGCTGGTTCTCCCACATGTCCCTGGTGCTACCCTCAGTGGGCGTCCACTCTCTAAACATCAGTGCTGTGAATGGAGTGAGTGAACAGAGTACCTGTGTACAGGTGTGTGTCTATGAGCCGGTGGCTGGGCTCAGTGTAGAGCCACATGGACATCTGAGGATGCTGGTGGACTTGTCACAGGTGAGTTAGCCCGACTAGTTGTATTGTTGTATTGTATTTTATAGTATTTATTTGAAAATCTGTGTTTTCTTTGTGCATCTTTGAAAATAATCTGATTTTCTTTTATTTATTTGTTCTGCTGATCACGTCCCTGCTACTGTACTGAAATTATACATTGTCACCGTTCCCTGTTTTTTCTAAGGCATTTACAGCCATGGCGGAGACTGGTTCCTCAGTAAAGTACACCTGGGTGATTGACAAGCTGGATAAGTTTTCCTATGAGGGAGACACCTATAGTGTGATGTTCAAGAAGCCAGCCGAGTACAAACTGAAGGTACTAAGCTCATCCATTTCATATAATTCATATTAAGATAAACCAACCTTGTTTTTTAAATATAATACCGATATAACAGAGTAAAGTGCCCATAGAGCCTCACTAATAACTTGTCTCTGTTCCTCCAGGTGACTGCAGCCAACCCTGTGAGCTCCCAGACTCTAGAGGTCACTCTGACTGCTGACACCATGACACCTCTGGCCGACCCAGAATTCCTCTCTGTCAAGGAGGTTATCGCTGTGGCCTCACTGCGTTTCTACACTTTCAGGGTCAAAGTTGATGTCTCCCTAGGCGTCACTTTCAGGTTAGGGTCATTTTCTGTTTCGCAGAAGTATTCGCTTGGAGTGATATTACAACAATGAGGGTAGCATATCTGTTTACTCCATATTTTCTCATTAACTACTGCTGGAAGTGGTGTTGGAGGTCCAGTACGGGACACTCTTCCCTCTGGTGTAAGGAGATCCCATTGCCCCAGGGCAGTGAAGGGGACATTGCCCTACATAAGGGTGCCATCTTTCAGATGAGACTTTTAAAAACCCTAAGCTATTGAATATTATTTCCTGTAGGTGGTCTTTTGGGGATGGCAGTGCCCAGGAAAACCACACCTTTCCTGCCCTGTTTGAGTCCCAGGACAGGCCAGTGGAGCGAGGAGTGAGACAGGTGTATGTGCAAGACTCTGTGAGCCACGTCTACCTACAGCCAGGTAAACATACCTCTACCAATGTGTAAATTATTGGAATTCATTCTAATAGTATAGATGCTTGCATATCACTCCTCTTTCCATTCAATACAATAGGGTATGTCTCCATTAATCTACAGTGCCTTCTGAAATATTCTGAGCCCTTGAATTTTTCCACCTTTTGTTAGGTAACAGCCTTATTTTAAAATGGATTAAATGTAATTTTCCCCCTCGTCAATCTACACACAATACCCCATAATGACAAAGCAAAAACATTTTTTTAGTCTTTTATAATTTATATAAGAAAACAGAAATATCACATTTACATAAGTAGTCAGACCCCTTACTCAGTTCTTTGTTGAAGCACCTTTGGCAGTGATTACAGCCTTGAGTCTTCTTGGGTATGACGCTACAAGCTTGACACCTGTATTTGGGGAGTTTCTCTCATTCTTCTCTGCAGATCCTCTCAAGCTCTGTCAGGTTGGATGGGGAGTGTTGCTGCATGGCTATTTGGGCCACTCAAGGACATTCCGAGACTTCTCATGAAGCCACTCCTGCGTTGTCTTGGCTGTGTGCTTAGGGTCATTGTCCTGTTGGAAGGTGAACCTTCGTCCCAGTCTGAGGTCCTGAGTGCTCTGGAGCAGCTTTTCATCAAGGATCTCTGTACTTTGCTCCGTTCATCATTGCCACGATCCTGACTAGTCTCCCAGTCCCTGCTACTGAAAAATATCCCCACAGCATGATGCTGCCACCACCATGCTTCACCGTACGGATGGTGCCAGATTTCCTCCAGACGTGACGCTTTGCACTCAGGCCAAAGAGTTCAGTCTTGGTTTCATCAGACCAGAGAAACTTGTTTGTCATTGTTTGAGAGTCTTTCGGTGCCTTTTGATAAACTCCAAGCAGAGTTTGTGATTTTTACTGAGGAGCGGCTTCGTTCTGGCCACTTTACCATAAAGGCCTAACTGGTGCTGCAGAGATTTTTGTCCTTCTGGAAGGTTCTGCCATCTCCACAGAGGAAATCTTGAGCTCTGTCAGAGTGACCATGGGGTTCTTGGTCACCTTCCTGACCAAGGCCCTTTTCCCCCTGATTGATCGGTTTGGCGGCTAGCTCAAGGAAGAGTCTTGGTGGTTCCAAACTTCTTCCATTTAAGAATGATGGAGGCCACTGTGTTCTTGGGGACCTTCAATGCTGCAGAAATGTTTTGGTACCCTTTCCCAGATCTGTACCTCAACAAAGTCCTGTCTCGGAGCTCTATGGACAATTCCTCCAATCTCATTGCTTGGTTTTTGCTCTGACATGCACTGTCAACTGTGGGACCTTATATAGACAGGTGTGTGCCTTTCCAAATCATGTCCAATCAATTGAATTTACCACAGGTGGACTCCAATCAAGTTGTAGAAACATCTCAAGGATGATCAATGGAAACAGGATGCACCTGAGCTCAATTTTGAGTCTCATAGCAAAGGGTCTGAATAATTATGTAAATCTTTTTTGTATTTTTTATGTAACATTTGCAAACATTTCTACAAACCTGTTTTTGCTTTGTCATTATGGGGTATTGTGTGTAGATTTTCTGAGGAAATTGTTTAATTAAATACATTTTCGAATAAGGCTGTGACGCAACAAAACGCAGAAAAAAGAAAGCCGTCTAAATACTGTGTATCACTCTGTCTCTCACTCATACAGATGACTACACACTGACTGTACAGGTCTACAACCAATACGACAGCATCAAGGGGGCCATATCACTGAAGGTACGGCCTCCATTGACTCGTATACTCATCTCCCCATCTCCTCCGGTTCCCCTGGTCAACCAGACCTTTCTTCTTGAAGCCTCTTCATACCCATCTCACTACGGAATCCTGTACACTTGGAACTTTGGGGACGGTTCAAAGGAAATCCAAGGATTCCACGGCGAAATTAGCCATGTTGCTCGGACCACTGGGGTTTATAACATGACTGTGTGCGCTAACAACACCTTGACTGCACTGACAGCCTGGGTGGCCGTGGCAGTGGTGGAGAAGGTATCTGGACTCCAGTTGAGCTGTAGTGGACCCAGTGAACTGAAGTCTGCAACTGAAATCAAGGGCAAAGTGGCTTCAGGTTCCAGTCTTCACTGGGACTGGGACTTTGGTGATGGGTCTGGACATAAAAACATCACAGACAACTCTGCATCCCATGTCTACGAGTCCCCAGGGAGTTACACAGTCAAAGTGACCGTGTCTAACACAGTCAGCCAGGCTAGCCAGTCCATCCGTCTGGAAGTCTACAGGTTGGCCATCAGTGGAATTCTGCCATCGGAGTGTTCCGAGACAGAGAAAGAGATACCGCTCCAAGCACTGGTGAATGGGAATGTTTCCATGCTGACTTTCCATTGGAATTTCGGGGATGGATCACCTTTGTCAGTACAGAAGGGAAAGTCTGTTGTTACTCACACTTATTCAAACTCTGGGGTTTATAACGTTAACATAACTGTTCTCAGTATAGTAGGATATGTCTTTTATGATGCCAACGTTTGCATTGAGGCCCCCATTACCGGGTTAACCATCCACCCATCACAGGATGCTGTGGCAGTAGGAAAAGAGGTGTGTTTTAATGCAGTTGCTGCCCCCAAAAGACAGCCCACTGGATATCAGTTTCTGTGGCTCAATCATTCATCCAACAGCTCTCCTATAAGAGGACTGGCTCACCATTGCTTTGTGTATAAGGAGGAAGGGATCCAGGATGTTTCAGTGATGGTAAGTAACAAAGTCAGCCAGAGCATAGCCAAAGCCACTGTTGCTGTGCAGAAGCCTGTGAGTAAACCATCCATAGCACATAGCAGTCAAAGCAACACACTGACTGTCAATGAGAAGATGACACTTTGGGTCAAGAGTTGCCCTGGGACCAATGTTTCTGTGCAGTGGGACTTTGGTGACGGCTCACCACTGGCAAAGAGTCTAAATGTTTCCCATGTCTTTACTTCCGCTGGTAGGTTTACAGTCAAGGCCACAGCTTCTAATGCAGTTAGCCTGGATTCTGTTAACCTGGAAGTGAACGTACTGCTTCCTGTGTCAGACCTGGAGCTGAAAATCAGCCAGCCATTTGCGGTAGTAGGAGAAAAGACTGTCATAACAGCAGTTGGCAATGTTTCAGGTAATGTCAATTTCTACTGGTCAGTGGATGGCCCTGATACCACCACTGAGCTTGGGACGTCTCACTTTCAGTATGTGTTTCTTAAAGCAGGTGTGTATCAGGTCAAAGTCACAGCCCAGAACCTGGTGAGCCAACAGGAGGCAGCCATTTTGATTATAGTTTTAGAGAGAATACAAGGGCTTCAATTCTCAAGTCTGAGCCTGACATCCATGAGCTACATACCAACCAGAGAGAATGTCTTGCTCACTGCGTCAGTAACACATGGCTCCAATGTCACTTACCATTGGCTAGCCAACCAGAGAGGTGTGACCCAAACTGGCAGTGTTGGTGAGCATTTTGTGTGGTTCACTGAAACTCCAGGTAATATATCTGTTGAGTTGACAGCTTCCAACGGACTTGGTAAGACGACCAGCCGTATTTCTCTAAAGGCAGTAGAGCGAGTTTCAGGGGCTAGAATGTCTACAGCTAGAGACACCATACCATTAGAGAAGTATACCAACATCTCTGTAACTGTGGAGACTGGATCTGACCTTCAGTATCTCTGGAATGTGAACTCAGACCTTTCACCCTTACAGACTGATGTTCCTTTTCTTCTTTACATGTTTGAGACTCTGGGTTCTTGTTCTGTCAGTGTGTCGGTCCAGAATGTTCTCAGTTCAAGCAACGCCACCAAACATTTCACAGTTCAGGAGGAGGTTAGAGAGGCAGACTTTCAGGTAGGTGGCAAGACACATCCATTCTTTATAACGTCCAATACTCAAGTTGCACTCTATGGATATGTCAATAAAGGGAATGATCAGCACTGGGAGTGGAAAGTTGTTGAGTGTACTGGAGGTGCTGTGGTTTTGGACAACAATCAGTCAGTTATCTATACCTTTACAGATGTAGGGGTCTATAATGTCTCTCTGAACGTCTCTAATTGTATTAGCTGGCAGGCAGTCTCACACAGAGTCACCATCCAGGATGCTATTCAGGGCTTGACTCTAAACCTTAGCAGGTCTACGGTCTGCGCTGAAGATCATATTGCTTTTACACCATTCGTTTCCAAAGGAACCAATGTCAGCTTCTCTTTAGCCTTTGATGAAGTTGAGCCATCATATGACCTTGTTGAGGTAAGCTTCACCACCTCCACCCTCCCAGTTGGGTCTCACTCTGTCACAGCCCGAGCCTGGAACAAGGTGAGCAACTCCCAGGTGTCATTGACCGTCCAGGTGGTTGAGAGGATCGGAGGCCTACGACTGGTCAACTGCTGTTCCACTGCTCTAGAAGCTCTAAAGGAGGTCCCTTTCCAAGCAATTGTCACGAGTGGTTCTCCAACCGATTACACCTGGACGATCCAATTAGAAGGGTTCCAGCCCTTACAGGTCATTGGACAGGAAGTGATATATACCTCACCCGGAAGTGGTTTGTTGTCTGTGGGTGTGATGGCCAGTAATGGCTTCTGCTCTGAAACCCTGAATGAGACAGCTATTGTTCAGTTGCCTGTGAGGGAGGTCACGATTGTTTGTGATTCTACAGAAAACTTTAGAGGCTATAGTGTCAGATTCTCAGTCACAGCAGATGGTGGCAGCAATTTGAGGTTTCAATGGGGCTTTGGAGACTCAAGTGAAGGAGTTGTCGTCACAAAATCCAATACAGTGGATCACACATATCTCACTGCTGGAAAATATATTGTTCAAGTCACAGCCTTCAATAACATCAGCCAGGTCTCCACACAACTGCTCACTGAGGTGAGAGAACTCCAGTGCTCACTCCCTCAGGTCACTTTAGTCCAGGGCCAATCCACAATCGTCAAGTCTAGATCCAGCTACTTTGAAGCAAGCGTAGACATCAAAGGCTGCACCGCATACAAGACCATGTACCTATGGGAAGTGTTTAGGGGAGTGGCTGTGGAGCTGACAAGACTGACGACACTCTGGTAACCCAAAGCAGTGGGCACCCAGCAATCCAGGACAGCAGTGGACATCCAGTAACCCTGATTAACCTGGTGGGTGTGACTACACCACTGTTGTCCCTCCCTAAGCAGGCCCTGGAGGTGGGCCAGTACTGCCTGGGGTTCACTGTCTCTCTCCAGGGAACCCCTCTACGTCTGTACAGGACGTCCAGGCTCTCTGTGGTTCACAGTTCCCTGGTACCCATCATCAGGGGGGGATCGCATAGACTGGTGTCAAGCCACAGTGACCTGATCCTGGATGGGTCAGAGTCCCATGATCCTGACGGAGAGGAAGGGGAGCTGAACTACCACTGGGAATTCATCACTGAGGTCATTTAAATCAGAATTAGGAACCCTTCATTGCCTTTCTACTATTTAGGTCGAGATTGTTCACTTACATTTATGTTAACTTATATTGCTGTCTCACCTGGATGTTTTCTCCTAATTGTACCAATGGTGTCCGTTTCTGCCTGTAGAACTCTACTGGGTGGTCGTCCCAGGACCAGGATCAGCTTGTAGGGTATGACAGCAGCAGGTTGACTGTCCCCAGCAGGAAGCTACAGCCAGACAAGCTCTACCTCTTCACCCTCACTGTCCAAAAGGAAGGGAGGAGACCTATCTCTACTACACAGTCAGTGAGTCCCACATTATCTCTACACACCACAATATCTTGATGCAACGAAGGTGGTTCAGCAAACCATGCTCTGTAAATGGGTTGCTGTGAATTTGACAGTAACTTACAGGCAGCTAGTGGTAGGTAAGTTACTGTTTTTCATATTGCAGTACAACTACTGTAATCTAAATGCAGTATCAAAGCAAGTACTGTGTAATGACGCACAGTAAAATACCGTATAATTGACGTACTCTACTGTAAAAAGCAAATGCTACTGTCATCGTAATGAATGAATGAACGGATGGATGAATGAATTAAATTCATTGAAGGGAGATTGTGTTTGTATTTTACAGGATTTTACTGTTTTACACATTACAGCAGACAGCATATCAATTAATATTTGGTGTTTTATATAACTTGCACTTGTAGAGGCCTTAATGGTATTTTTCTATCTCAATATCAAATCATTTCTGGGTAACAGTTAAGTACCTAACTGTGATTGTTTTCAAATAAAATGGTGAAAAGACACAAAAATAGAAAAATAGCTTCTTAGCAAAGAGCAATTTCTCAAGCAAGAATTTTGCTGGGACTGTCTGGGAGTGGTCTGAGTGGGGAGGGGAAAACTAGCTTTTATTGGCAGAGAGGTTTGGAACGCTCTTTCTTATTGGTCTATTAACTAATTTACCAACTGGTGATATCATCCCACAAAAACAGGCTGAAATTTCAGCCGGTCCTTTCAAACAGCTCTTAAACTACAAGAGCTTTTTCACTGCATTATTCCAACCTCATAGTGTGAAAATATATATAAAACAGAAGAAAAACTAAATGTTTGACTGCACTGGGCCTTTAACAAAGGTTTCCAAACTGGATGTGACTGCAGGGCAAAACAGACAAATGCTCAACCATTAAAAGCTTAAGACTAGCTGCCTCTCCAATCTGTCCCCTATACATTTATAATTGATGGGGCACTACTACCACATACCAGTTAAACTGGTACAGCATTCTCACTAATGGGTGCAACAAATATAGCCTCTTACAAGGCAGGCCTCAAAATATGTTAATGAGCCAGAAATAACAATACCATGCACCCGCTAGTGTTCAAAATGACCATATAAACTTTTCAGTTTCAGTGTGGTTGTGTTATGTTTATTTGAGAGGATATACATGTCAAATACTCCTCCATTCCTCTAGGTGGCGGTATCTAAAGTTGCAGTGCTTCCTGTAAGTGTGGAGTGTGTTTCCTGCAGTCGTCTCTCTTCTTTCCGTGTCAGCCAGAGTCGCCCCATTGTGCTCTCTGGTCGTTGTGACAAGTGTGGCAGCCGTGTTCAGGTAAGTTCCCCTCTACGTAGCTAATTTGCTGACCTAAACAACATTTACCGTTTGTGACAAATTAAATAAAATGAGGCACCATCAGCTGTCATGGCTGCTTTCTGTAGGACTTATGGCGGAAAGTTGATGTATGGTCTTTCTCTTTTCACAGTACAAATGGAGCGAAAAGGATCAGAACGGCGTGATCCTTGACCTGAACAAGGTGACCACTACGGGCAGTCTCTCTCCTGAACTGGTGGTCCGACCGGGGGTGCTGCAGGAGGGGTGTAACTATACCTTCACCCTAAATGTTACCCACTCTGCTCGGGGAAGATGGGGGTTTGCTAGCCTGACCCTCCTGCCCAACCCTCCACCCCATGGAGGGGTGTGTACTCTTACTCCAGGCCCTGGGGAGAACATACACCTGCTGGAGACTGTGGTAACATACAACTGCTCAGGTAATAGAAACAAAGACTCAAAGATACAATCACATCTTCTTTTGGTGTCTTTGCCATGTTTTACCATGGTGTACCAGATGTTCTGTATCTACTCCATAGGTTGGCTGGATGAGGATAGTGAGTCCCCCCAGATTATCTATATTCTCCAGGTGGCATCGTCATGCCCAGGCTGGGGCCAAGCCTGTCCCCTTCTCACCCTCTACAGGGGTACGCAGCATACATTTGGCAGCCTGGTGCCTCTGGGGGAGGTGGGGCCAGAGAAGGACCGGTCAATCATCTCTGTGATCCTGCAGGTAGAGGACCACCTGGGGTCAAAGGTCACAGCACTTAACAGGTGAACTGGAGATGAGTTTAAAACTGAGAATGCAGGGAAGAGGTTCCGACCTCAAGAGACCTATGGAGGTTGTGAAAAGACAATTTATGGATGCTTTTGTTTTTTCAGAACTATAACAGTGCTGAGACCTGTGGCTGGAGATAGGATCACAGAGTGGCTGAGGAACAAGAGCCAAACCGAACTATCGGGTTTACTTCAACAGGGTAACCCACAGCAGCTCATTCCCTATTCCATCGCCCTCACCAGCCAGCTCAATCAGGTATGAAATTACTTTTGTCTTTACCTGGCTGTGTCTCTCTTCCCCTTAACATTATCTTTCCTTTACCTGTCTATCTCTCTCCTCTCGGTCACAGGTGGATCTGACTTTGAGTGAGGAGGATCTCAGGGACAGGAGGGAGATCAGGGGGAATGTGACACAGGCGCTGGCCTCTCTGTCTGTGTACTCTCTACAGGATGCAGCCCAGATCAGCTTAGCCCTGGCCCAGTCCACTGTAGGTAACCTGGCCATAGTCTACTCAGACAGAGTTTGTGCCAATAAAAGCCTGGCAAAAAGACCCACAAATGATACAAATTTGTCCTCGACGCCTGAATGCCCCTGTGTGTTGTCTCTTGCAGGCAGTCCCAAGTGAGGTGGTGTGTGAGGGCTGTCAGGAGAATGTTCTAGATTCTGTGGGGAGAATGATCAGGGTTATGGAAGAGCAGATGGGACTAGGAGATGACACAGCCATAGACACGGGCAGAAATATCCTCCATGTGATAGGTACGGTACCAATTTCTGAGTGGGATCGACGGATACATGCTCACAGAGCAACGACAGGTATTAGTCCAAGATTTTTGACCAAAAACGGTTATTTCTCTCCAGGCAATTCGTTGGCTGCTGTGTCCAAGTCCAAGCTCGTCTCCTCTGGTCCTCACACTCACTCTAATGTATCTGAAACTGCAGTGTCAGCCCTGGACCATGCCAGGGCTCTCATGCGTATTCTGATGCGCTCGCGGCCACGCGACGAGGAACCCCTCTCTCTCTCTGCTCCACAGATCAGTGCCGTTGGTTACCACGGAAACCCCTCGGAACTCCTCTGCACCACTGACCCCTCGGTCAACACCCGCCAATCAAACCAGTCCAACAAATGGCAATTAAACCCTGACAAGTCAGAGTCATACCCAGCACATCCACCCTGCCAGTTCCTCATTCCCTCCTCTCTCAGTGCCCAGCTCCAGCGTCAGGTCCAGGGATCTGAGGTGGTACAGATTCTCCTGGGTTTGGAAGGGGGGTCTGAGTTCTTCTCAGCAGCCAACCCACCTATTTCTACTTCTCTGGCTGCCATGGAGTTCACCACGCCCCAGGGACAGCCCATACCCATTGCTAACCTGGACACTGACAGATCTATCAGGGTTACTTTGCCCTTAATATATACTGTAGGAAGGATCGGCGCTGGGCATCGGGCTAGTGGAAGTGGGTCTGGGTCTAGATCTGGTGGAATTGACAGAGCCGAGGGACGAGCCCCAATGGTTAACTTTACACTCCGAGCCGAAGGGTGGCTGGATTTTACAGTGAGGGCAATGAAGAATATGGATCCCAATGCTGGACTGTACATCTCCTTAAACTTCAGCCTGCTTCCAGGAGTTTCTCTGGTGGGCTCAGGACATGTGAGAATCACAGTGGCCACCCAGCCAGGTCATCCTGCCTCCCATGATTCCCTAGTCAGAGAGCTAGCCCTCTCCCTCTCCAGCCAGTCATCCGTGGAGGACACCATCTTCCTCTCTCCTCTGTGAGTGTTCTGTATCTAGACAGTTATGTTTTCCAAAACCTTTTACAAGTTGTTCACTTTTACACCGACAGAATGTTTTGAGGCCTGATTTTCTTTCACACATGGCGTATGATGACATGCCAGTCATTTACTAATGCAGCTTGTTGCCTATTATTTCTCTTCGTCCCTAGACTTAACAACACAGTACAATCTCTCTTTGTGAACCTGACATCCAGTCTGAGTGGAGCTCCAGTCCAGGCCTCAGTGTGTGTGTTCAGCTCTCTTTGCCAGTACTACAGCCTGAGGAAGAGGCGCTGGAGCGCTGAGGGCCTCCGGCCACTGGAGGGCAGCACCCTCCACTCAGCACACTGCCTCACCCAGCACCTCACCATGTTCGGGGCCAGTCTGTTTGTACATCCAGATGCTGTGGTGCTACTGCCACCGGTATGTTTGGGACACTCCTCGGGTTAACACAAGAATTGGTATAGCTCATTAGTACATACAGGGAAAATACATGTCAGCAGCCTTAGATAGATGCACATACATGCTGAAAAGGTAGAGGGACACAGAATTCCGAGACATGATCATACATTCAATATGGCCACCTGTTCACCCACCTTGGAACACCGTTTTTTAATTGAAACCTCCTACTGATTCTACTCATTTGTATTACATGTCCCCCTCCATCTCACCACCCCAGTCCAGTGGTCCAATGCGTAATGTGGTAGTGGGGATTGTGTGTGCTGTCCTGGTTCTGATCCACTTCCTCCTGGGTCTGATCGCCCACAAACTGGACCACCTGGAGAGCCTGAGACTATGCCATGTACCACTGTGTGGCCGACCTGGACGCTACAGCTACAGAGTCCTGGTCAAAACAGGCTGGCGACGAGGAGCAGGTAAAGGCACTGGCAGATCTTAGACGACTGGGTAGGTGTAAGCAATAGATCCGCTTCTTTTCTGTCGTATTGCTGACAGTTCTCACCGAGCCAGTCCTAACGTCTGGGAGGGAACGAGGGTAGGAGAGAGAGAACATCTGGCTGAGAAAGCATCGTGTCAAAGTGAAAAAGTTCACGTTCATTTGTACTTCCCATCAGGCACGACGGCCCACGTGGGCATCAGTCTGTACGGGGTGACTAAAAGCGGTTCACGCCACCTGCAGCGGGAGGGGGCGTTCCAACGAAGTGGTCTGGACCTGTTCCACCTGGAGACGGACAGCAACCTGGGAGAGGTGTGGAAGATACGCCTCTGGCATGACAACACAGGTAACCATGACAACACAGGTAACTACTGTAGTCTCGCATTGCAAGACTTCGTAGTCTTGTATTCACTCGCCTACTGTAACACAAGGAAAGCAGGAGATCGAGGCTCCAGGTAGTAAGATTCCAAACAGGTTGACAAAACAATACCTGTTCGTGTGTATGTCTCCCAGGTCTGGACCCATCGTGGTACGTGCAGCATGTGGTGGTGTGGGACCCTCAGACAGACCACCTGTTCTACTTCCTGGTAGAAGACTGGCTGTCTGTGGAGAACGACAGGAACAAGGGAGGAGGGACAGTGGAGAAGGAGATGTTGGCCTCCTGTAAGTGCTACAACTCTCTGTATCTGTCTTTACACTCAGGGAAAGCATGACCACCTCCAAGACAAATTTCTCTCTCTCTCTCTCCATCTATCTCTCAGGTCCTGAGGAGCTGTCTCAGTTCCAACGTGTTCTCTCCTCCCAGCTGGCGTTTGGAATGCTGGAGCGCCACCTGTGGCTCTCTCTGTGGGAACGCCCCGCCCACAGCCGCTTCATGCGGGGGCAGAGGGTGACGGTGTGTGCCCTCCTGCTACACCTCTACCTTGCACTAGGGGCATTGTGGTACGGGGCTGTGGGCACAGAGGGGCATAGGTGAGATGGCAGTCTAACCAGAACATTCCAGGTGACAATAGTGTACACAATAGAAGGTTCTTGTGAATGTGCTCAGGTGGGATTCAATCAATCTCGCACTGTGGACAACTCACTGCGCTGAACAACATTGATGTTTTGCCTGAGACTAATTAACTCTGTTAAGTGAAAGAATCAGCCATTTTAAGGGTGTTGTGTTTTAGTGTACCGGTTTCGGCCCGGTTGCTTGTAACCTGGGAAACGGTTGCAGTGGGGATGACTATTGCCATCCTGGTGTTTCCTCTCCAGTGTCTCCTCTGCTTCCTGTTGCGAAAGACTCACAGCCAGGTACCTCTCCTACATCTCTCTCTCCTTCTCCATCCATTTTTCCTGTTGCCCGTCAACAACAAAAAAATCCTATGACTGCCTATTAAACCACACATTGTTATCATTTCTGTCAATAAAAAACTGAAGTCAATCAGAGGTCAATGTGAATGTGTATTGTATATTGACTCTGTTGATTTGGAAAGTGCTTCCAAATCAACAGAGTCATGTGGAAAGTCCTTGACGGAGATGATGCTTGGTTCAGCCACAAATGTTGGGTTGGGTTTCCCTTTCCCTGTGTGTGTTTCAGGTAGCGGAGGATATGTCAGTGCCTCCATCCCCTGTGTGTCAGTCAGTGGAGATGGGCGTCCATCTCGGCCAATCAGATCTTTCCTGCTCCTCCTTCCTGTCTTTGCCTGAAGGACCTGATCTGCCAGGCCTGGGTGGAGACACACCCTCTTCTGTAAGAGTGCAAACTCTCACACGTGTCAATGCATGCACGTACACAGATTCGCAAGAGAGCCAGAAAGCGCTGTGTAAGTTGTAAACTGGAAAGCTATCTTTTTCTTCTCTCGTAGCTGATGGGAAGCAAGGCATTCAACGCTGAGTTCTGGAATGCCACTAACCTGGGAGTGGAGAAGGAAGGAGATGGCATGACCCTGTGGCCCTCCTGGGAAATAACCTCTGACCCCTTGGGATCATCCATGGGTCATGCCCGTCTGCTGAAGAGGAAGAAAGCCCTGACAAAGCTATGCCTAGCCTCACCCTCCTCACCCCGATTTCTCATCTCCAACCCCCCACCCTCCTCTACTGCACCTGTGGGTCCATCCCGATCCCTGTCTGGCCTGCATCCAGACCACAGCCACGGACACAACCTGCAACCTAATGTCCTTACCCTGTCTGGTGTGTGTGTTTGTGTGTGTCCCATATGTGTTACTATGACTCCTGTGTGAATACGTTTACAATGATTGTCTCTCATGGTGTTTCAGAGGAGGACCTGTTGAGGTCTATAGCAGCAGACACAGGAGTGTCCGACAGTCCCTCAACATCAGACAGTGGCCGCTACTCCCCCAGGACCACCTCTCTGTCCCACAGGTAAGACCTGCCTGACCAGTACACTTCAGACCCAAACCCCAGAAAATACCGTATCTGGCCCTGTCTACAGTATATCCTCTGAATATACAGTCCTCCTCCTCCCCTCTTTCAGTGGAGATCAGAGTTGATCTGACTGGACTAGATAGCAGGGAACAACCAGTCCTAGTAATTTGTATAGCACTGTTGCCTGTTGGCAAGGACTACTTCTGAGTCTTACTCATCTCTCTGTGGGTTTTAGCCAGAGCCGGGGCAGCTCCTGCAGTGGCTGGTCTGAGCTGAGTGTGGACAAACCACTCTATGGGACAGAGATCCACAACCCCCCCTGCTCTCCCATCTCTCTGCACGGGACAGGGCTGTTTAGGCCTTCCTCATCTCTCTCTGTCTACTCCATCGCCAGTACCTTCCTACCCAGCCCCTCCCCTGACTCCACAGACTCTACCACACGCATAGGTGAGCCACTACACAGACTTATCCACACTTTGTTACGATTCCCTCCTCTTTATGACAAATGTATTACTATGTGGATGCGAGACTTCACCCTTTAAAACTTTCTATGAATGATGTCTATTTTGCACGAATAATCCTCTGAACTATCTGAATATTCATATCAAACAACTCAATCATATTTTCAGACATCATAGAGCATAGTTTCCTCCATGTTTTTCACCCCACCCAGGTGTGGCCCGTGGCAAGCCCAGCTGGCTGCTACCTCCCTGGGCACTGCAAGTCATTTACCCCCTGGTTGTGTTGTTGCTGGGGGCCTGCCTGGCGGTAGTAGGCCTCTATGGGAGTCACTTCTCTAGCTCAGTGGTCCTGATGTGGCTCCTCTCAGCCCTGTCTGCCTTCCTCACCTCCGCTCTGCTGCTGGAGCCTCTCAAGGTAGGCAGATAGAGACATACACACGGGGAGGCTCAATAGTTAATGCAACAAATTGTTAGCAATGAATGTTTTCACCGTACCAGAGAGAGAGAGAGAGATACACAACCATATGGCTTCTCTATTTCCTGTAGACCCATGTGATTGTAAAACGTAATTTGCTGGCTTTGAATCTATTGAAATCTGTTCAGTCTAAGCGGGACTAGACAGGTATGCACCTTATAACCTTATTAACTAATGGTACTGTCCTCTCCTCAGGTGTGTGTGCAGGCCTTGTTCTATGCTGTGGTGTTAAGGCCTGTAGACCCCGAGGTGAACGATCGGCTGGGGCAGGAGACCGTCATTAAGAGAGAGGGGGGCAACCAGGGGGGCAAGGTGCACCCCCCTTGTGGGTTCGGCCTACTGCAAGCCAAGGAGGAGGCCAGGAAAGTGAGAGCGCTACGATCCCTCATGAAGGTGAAACAGGAAACAAACAAAAACAGCTCCTTATGGTAACCTCTGGAATGAACATATGTGGTGCACTGTTTATGTTCCTAACAACCTAGTACCATTTGGTATTGTACTGGAATTAAAATAACATGCATCTGAATGATTTATCTTCCCTTCTCCTCTCTTGTTCATTCCCTCTGTATACTCACTCTCTCTTTCATTTTCTCTCCTCTCTCCCCCCTCCCCAGCACTGTGTGGGCCACATGTTGTTCCTGTTGGTGGTGTTGATGGTGAACTACCAGGACAGTGTTCAGGAGACCCAGGGAAGACTGCTACACTCTGCCGTCAAACACTCACTGACCACCAACCTCAACACCATCACTGGGTAAGGGCTGCGTGTGTGATGTGTGTGTGTGCATGTACCCTGTACTGATTTGTGTATTGGTGTGTGTGCGGGGGCTGTGTCCACATGTATCTCTCTGTGTTGGTTTCAGGTGGGAGGGGGCGTGGCAGTGGATGGACAAAATCCTGGTGCCACACCTCCATCAGAACCCCGCCTTCCACCTGGTGGGGTTACCACGGATATGCTGTATACACACTCCAGACCATAATAATGGAGTCTTTCTGGGGAACAGCAGTTTTACCACACGCCAGCTTCTCTCTGTTCTACACAGCACACACTGGACCACAGCACAGTGAGTTACACACATACGCACACAGACATACGCCAGCTTCTCTTTGTTCTACACAGCACACACTGGACCACAGCACAGTGACTTACACACATACGCACACAGACACGCACCAGTTCCACACAAATGATCCTACATGATTATTTGTACTCTTCATCTCTCAGGTTAAAGGCTGTGTCCATTGACTTCACCCAGTACCACAGAGAGACGAGTCTGTTTGTGTGTGTGTCTGTTCTACTAGAGAAGACCCAGATACACACACTCATCTCCTCCCTCTCCATCCATCCTCTACTCATCCCCCCATCCTCCTCAGGACCAGACCTGGAGATTGCACTCATGGTAACATTTGATAAACAATTTGTTTGTATAAAACAACACTATTATTCCCATTCATTAGGGATTTCAAAAATGTAATATCGTCAATAGGTTCCGTTCTGAGATACTCAGTTGGCCACTCGGTTTTGAAACCTTTCTCCCCCAAGGTGCTTCTGCTCCTCTCTGCCCTCCTCTTTCTGGGGGTGGAGCTATGGGTCATGGCTACTGACCGTGCCCAGTACGTGCGTCAGGGCTGGCGCTGGCTACAGTTCCTCCTCGCCTCTTTGTCCCTGGCGATGGCCGCGCTGCGATTCTGCTTCCTGTCCCAGGCTGCTTCCTGTCTGTCTCAGCACCGCTCCAGACCAGACTCCTTCACTGAGTTCCACAGCGCCGCCCTGCTGGCCAGGAGGTCCACACAGATATCAGCCATACTGCTCACTCTGCTGGTACTCAAGGTACTGGACAACTTAAAGATAGTTCCTAAAGAATGACGTTATTTGAATAGTTCCTAAAGAATGACGTTATATGAATAGTTCCTAAAGAATGACGTTATTTGAATAGTTCCTAAAGAATGACGTTATTTGAATAGTTCCTAAAGAATGACGTTATATGAATAGTTCCTAAAGAATGACGTTATTTGAATAGTTCCTAAAGAATGACGTTATTTGAATAGTTCCTAAAGAATGACGTTATTTGAATAGTTCCTAAAGAATGACGTTATTTGAATAGTTCCTAAAGAATGACGTTATTTGAATAGTTCCTAAAGAATGACGTTATTTGAATAGTTCCTAAAGAATGACGTTATTTGAATAGTTCCTAAAGAATGACGTTATATGAATAGTTCCTAACTCCATGGGTTAGGAATCCACATCTTGTGCCAGACCATAATAATGGAGTCTTTCCGGGGAACACCAGTTTTACCACACACAATGCAAAAATGCAACAATGCAATAATGTGTGTTTCAGATGGTGGGTACTCTCAGGTACGTGCGGAGGTGGGTGGTGTTTGGTCGAGTGCTTCAGCGGGCATGGAGAGAGATGGCTGCTGTGGCTCTACTATTGATCTTACTGCTGCTGCTCTTCGCTCACACTGGACACATGGTAGGAAATGGAAGGGTAGGAAATGGAAGATTATGTAATGTAACCAAGGTTCTCTGCAGGAATATGCGAGACACAGCTCACTCTATGGGAATATGCATTTCCTATTCATGCATATATGTTTGTGTCTCAGCTCTTCTCCAGGTCTGTAGATGGGTTCCTGTCTGTGTACCAGGCTGGTGTGTCTGTGCTGTCTGTGCTGCGTGGTCGCCTGGTCCTGCAGAGGCTCAGCAGGGCTCACCCTGTCCTCGGACCCCTCTACGCCCTCTCTCTGCTGGCGCTGGGAGGTTGGCTGCTGGCCCGTCTCTCTGGAGCTGTTCTGCTCCGCACATACAGGGTTGTGCAGGCTGAGATGTACAGGCCAGCCATGGAGTCCCAGGACTACGAGATGGTGGAGTTCTTCATCAAAAGACTGAAGCTCTGGATGGGACTCATTAAGGCCAAGGAGGTATGGAGGAAACTCATTCATTCATTTGATTAAACACAAATTGAAACTTCTGAAATCTCCCTCCCTCCCTTCTCTCCACAGTTCAGACACAGGGTGAAGTTTGAGGGCATGGTGGTGCCTCCCTCCAGATCATCCCAAGGATCCTTTCTCTCCACCCTCTCCTCCCCCCATCCCCTGTCCTCCGCCCTCTCCCTGGGTTCCGAAGACTCGGGTATGTCCGACGCTCCGGGTTTAGACGTTCAGCTCAACCTGGACCGCCTGCTGTCTTGCGTCAACGGTCTGCTTTCACGTTTCGACCGCGTCAACCAGCTGACTGCAGACGTTCAGGGTCTGGAGACCCAGCTCGAGGAGGTGCAGAGCAGGAGGAGGAAGAGGAGGCCGCAGAGACTTGGAAGAAGAGAAGAGACAAGTGAAGAAAGAGGAGTAGGTGGAGGGGCGATGGGCAGGAGGACAGCTCTGCTACCCCCTCATTCTCACATCTCCCTCACTTCCTTATCTCCTTCTTTAAACCCCATTACCCTTCTCTCCTGCCCTCCCTCCACCAATCCTTCCCTCCCTCGTGTTCACAGCTCCTACTCCGAGTCTGTCGTTCTCCAGCTTCACCCACACCCACCCAGGGACACTCACCTCTCCGAGGCAACCAAACCCACACAAAGGAGCCCTGGCCTGGGCTTGGGCACCGGGCCTTCCTGGTGTCCTGGAGCCAGGCAGTTTCCTAGACGTCGAGCCTGGCACTCAGGGAGTTCTCACTCAGCTGATGCAGCTCAGAGGCCCCCCCAGGCCCCTGGTGGAGGTGGTAGTGGGGTCAACACGAAGGCCAGGCCCTGTAGTGAGGAGGGGGACAGGAGACGCGCCAGCGAGGGAGTGCCTGTGAAGAGACGGGCCTGGATCTCAGAGGGGCCTGAGACAGACATAGACTGAAACTGAGAGAGGGACTGAGACAGAGATTAAAGAGCCTATTACTGTGGGTATACAGTATCTAGTGTATGAACCTCTAAGGTTCCAGCTATGAATTGCGCAGTACTACTTCAAGAGACAGGTTTTCCCACTGTTGTCTACCTCTTTACTAGAGCTTCTGCATGAGGTATTCTACATACGTATGCTGAGGTTGTATACCTTGTACTTCTTGTGCATCTACTGTATAATAAACATTTAAAATAGAGGATTATTTTGTAATCTCCAAGAACTGTGGATTATATTATCCTCTTATCTGTAACAAGTAGTGACACACCGCATTAAATAATCAACAAGTCATTTGTTTACGTTGTGAATTTCCTCAAATGTCAAAACAAATCACATTTCATTTGTCTCATGCTTTGTAAACAACAGGTGTAGACTAACCGTTAAATGCTTACTTACACGGAACCCTTTTTCAACAAAAACATATGACACGAGGAATAAATACAGTAAATAACGAATAACAATGACGAGTAAAAATAACATGGCTATATAAAGAGAGTACCAGTACCGAGTCGATATACAGGGGTATGAAGTAATTGAGCTAGCTACAGTATGTACATATAGGTAGGGTTAAAGTAACTACACAACAGGATAGATAAGACAGTAACAGCAGCGGGTAGCCATTTAATTAGCTATTGAGCAGTTTTGTTTAGCAGTCTTATGGCTTGGGAGTAGAAGCTTTTCATGGTCCTGTTGGTACCAGACTTGGTGAACTGGGTGTGGCATATCAATAAGCTGATTAAAACCGCATGATCATTACACAGGGGCACCTTGTGCTGGGGACAAAAGGCCACTCTATAATGTGCTGTTTTGTCATGCAACACAATGCCGGTCACGTTCGTCATAAGGATCGGACCAAGGTGCAGCGCGGTATGCGTACACTCTTTTTAATGAATGAACAAAAACAACAAACAACTGAACCGTGAAGCTATACAAACTAGTGCTGACCGGCAACTAAACATAGACAAGATCCCACAACTAACAATGGGGAAAAAGGCTACCTAAATATGATCCCCAATCAGAGACAACGATAACGATAAAGCTGTCTCTTATTGGGAACCATATCAGCCCAACATAGACATACAAAAACCCTAGACATACAACTAGAGTACCCACCCTAGTCACACCCTGACCTAACCAAAATATATAGAAAAACAGAATCTAAGGTCAGGGCGTGACAATGCCAAAGATGTCTCAAGTTGAGGGAGGGTGCACATTGCATGCTGACTGCAGGAATGTCCACCAAAGCTGTTCCAGATAATTTAATGTTAATTTCTCTACGATAAGCCGCCTTCAACATCATACTTGAGTTTTTGGCAGTACGTCCTTCTGGCCCTACAACCGCAGACCCCGTGTAACCACACCAACCCGGGACCTCCAGGGAGGGGGTGCTGCTGAGGAGTATTTCTGTCTGTATCAAGGCCCTTATGTGGGGAAAAACTAATTCCGATTGGCTGGACCTGGCTCCCCAGTGGGTGGACCTAGCTCCCAAGTGGGTGGGCCTATGCCCTCCCAGGCCCACCCATAGCTGCATCTCTGCCCAGTCATGTGAAAGCCATACATTAGGGACTAATGAATCTTTTTCAATAAATTCTCTTATATGAACTGTAACTCACCAAAACCTTTGAAATAGTTTAATGTGTATTACTTTCTAGCACGTCAAGCTAGCTTACAGAGTAATAAGTACAGCCCCATCGATGTGGATGGGTGTGTGCTTGTCCCTCCATCTCCTATAATTCACAATCAGCTCATTTGTCTTGCTGACGTCGAGGGAGAGGTTGTCCTAGCGCCACACAGCCAGGTCTCTGACCTCCTATGGGCTGCTTCATGGTCGTCGGTGAGGTCACGAACCAGCTCAAAGCCCTAACAAAAGGGAGACAACGTGGAGATAAGGAGTAAGAAAACATATATTTATTAAATAAAGCAACTAAGTAGAATATACAATGGTGTGTGTAATCAGTAATCAGTAGTGTGAGTGAGTGTTTTGCATGAATGTGATAATGCAGGGTGTTGAAAGGTGCCAACAAACAACCAAAAAACCACCAAGAAACACATCAAAATCTATAAAGGTGTCTGCATGGAGAGAGTCTCCTCCATGAATGGGGAAGTGGTGTATTTATCCTGGGAGACACCGGGCCTAGGTGTTTCCCATGAGGCTGACGACCCTCCCAACTCTGCCCAACGGCATCCTAATAAGGAAACAAGAACAAAGAGAGAACAAGGCAGACAGTGTGGGAGGGTCGTCACATCCCCCCCCCATAAAACCGGAGACCAACAAGGGCCCCGGAACAACGACACAGCCTCTGCGTCCCAACGTGACACAGCCTCTGCGTCCCAACGTGACACAGCCTCTGCGTCCCAACGTGACACAGCCTCTGCGTCCCAACGTGACACAGCCTCTGCGTCCCAACGTGACACAGCCTCTGCGTCCCAACGTGACACAGCCTCTGCGTCCCAAATTGATGAGGGGTTACGTGTTCACACCTCCACCTGCCCCAGCCAACCTCCTCCCCAGACCTCAGCAACCTTTGCGCATAGGAAGCAATGTTTTAGAGGAAAGAAGAACACAAGACCAGGAGGGAACAGACAGGAAAGAAAGAAAATGACAAGAACATGACAACCCCAAACAATGGTCAGTCACGTAAACATTCAGGAACATGGCACAGAAGACCACAACAGCTACAAACTCCAACGAAAAGAACATCGGTGTCCTTAATTTTTACAACAACTCCCAACGATTCATAGTCACTTCCCAACGTAACAGTATTTCACTAATTTCAATCATTCAACCTTGTAGTGTTCAGCGATCTTCAACAGCTGTTCTTTAGTGCATAATTCTAACAGTTCCTCTGATGGAAAGCGAATGAACTTGTGTTCATGAGACACCATAGTCATTAGTAAATAATCTTGCTCAACCCCTCTGCTGAGCACATCACACATGACCACGACCAGAGAAATGAAAATCACCCTGAGCACCACAGTAGAGAGATGAGATACGGAGCTTCAATAACTCAACCCTAGTCTTCGTGCAGATTTGCGGTGGGTATTTACGCACTGTAGCCCACTGGCAAGGAAATAGAACTCCCCAGCATGCTGGCAAATTCCACCAAGCCACGGATGTGCCCCCGAGACAACTGCTCAGTCCACAGACACCACACAAAAATAACAAACATTTAACCATGCCCAACATGTCCAGAAATGAAACATGTCACTAAGCCTATCAGGGGAAAAAGGCTATAGCTCCAGGGAGCAAGTTCCACTACCCTACACAAATCTCCTACCAAGGTACACAGCCGATTTACTCACCTCCTCAGACTGATGTCCCAACAAAAAGTAGAACAAGAGTTTCCAGGCTAGGCAGGTCCTGGAAACTAACCATTATCTCTCTCCAACGCAGCACACAAACCAAACAACAAAGGCAACCAATACTGGGCCTATCAAACTCAAACAAATTATGCAAACCAAACACATACCTCCATGGTCTCCCAAACCAATACGTTAAAATATCCCGGACGAGCCCCCACTTGTCACAAACCGGCTCAAAGCCCCTAACAAAAGGGAGACAACGTGGAGATAAGGAGTAACAAAACATTTATTAAATAAAGCAACTAAGTAGAATATAATGTGTGTAATCAGTAATCAGTAGTGTAAGTGAGTGTTTTGCATGCATGAATGTGATAATGCAGGGTGTTGAAAGGTGCTAAAACAAACAACCAAAAACCACCAAGAAACACAACACAATCTAGAAAGGTATCTGCATGGAGAGAGTCTCTTCCATGAATGGGGAAGTGGTGTATTTATCCTGGGACACACCGGGCCCAGATGTTTCCCATGTAGCTGACGACCCTCCCAACTCCGCCCACCGGCATCCTAATAAGGAAACTAGAACAAAGAGAGAATACGGCAGACCGAGTGGGAGGGTCGTCATAGTGATCAGTCCTAACACCGTCGTGTCGTCAGCAAACTTGATGAGGGTGTTTGAGTTGTGCGAGGCCATGCAGTCATTGGTGAACAGGGAGTACAGGAGGGGACTAAGCACACACCCTTGAGGGGCCCCAGTGTTGATGGTCAGCATGGCGATGTGTTGTTGCCTACCTCCACCGCCTGGGGGCGGCCCGTCAGAAAGTCCAGGATCCAGTTGTAGAGGGAGGTGTTCAGTCCCAGGGTCCTGAGCTTGGTGATGAGCTTGGAGGGGACTATAGTGTTGCATGCCCTTTTGTCCAGGTGGGTGAGGGCAGTGTGGAGTGCAATAGAGATTGTCGATCTGTTGGGGTGGTATGCGAATTGGAGTGGGTTCAGGGTGTCTGGGATGATGGTGTTGATGTGAGCCATGGCCAGCCTTTCAAAGCATTTCATGGATATAGATGCGAGTGCTACAGGGCGATAGTCATTTAGGTAGGTTACCTAGGTGTTCTTGGGAATGCGGACTATGGTGGTCTGCTTGAAACAAGTTTATATTACAGACCGGTTAAAAATGTCAGTGAAGACACTTGCCAGCACATGCTGTGAGTACGCATCCTGGTATTTAATCTGTCCCTGCGGCCTTGCAAATGTTAGATCATGCAGTCATCTGGAACAGCTCTCATGCATGGCTCAGTGTTGCTTGCCTCGAAGCGAGCACAGAAGGTATTTAGCTCATCTGGTAGGCTTGCATAATGTGGGCTATCACTCCAAGTGCATCATCCCGTATGTTATTCCTACTATTCTCCTATATTTCAATCACATAACAGTTTAGAAGGCAGTGAAAGATTTGAATACTCTCACACTGTTGTATAGTGTAGCCCCCTCAAACTCAACTCTGGACTTTGAAGCCAGTTCCACTGCGCTTTTTAATTGTTCCCTTCGAAATCAGCGACTGACTTAGACCTGTGACACCATGTGGGTGCAATTAATTATCAGGTAGAACAGAAAAACAGCAGGCTGCAGACTTTGTAGGGTAAGAGTTGAAACCCCTCGTATAGCCTATGCTCCCATGTAGTTTATTCCAACAGTGAGACCAGAAGGTCTTGGAACTTTTACCAGAAACCTTCTGGAACTGACCTGCTTTCCTAACCAGACATTGTTCTCCCCCACAGTGTGCCAGTGATCAAGGCACCCTGTGGGGAGGACAACGAGAAGCCTTACCTGCGAATTTGAGTGAGGAAGTGGGCAGCTGTGCTGATGATGAACTGGGGCTGTGGAGCTGAGGACAGGGAGCTGTGCGAATCTGGATATCACTGGACAGATGTTTATCATTTTATTTTTCTGAGGATATGGTTCTGGTCGGGCCCTAGAAATCGAGAACCTATGCCCACATATTGTCTTGTCTGTCTTTTCCCCTCCCTATTTTGTCCCATAGCGGTAGAATCCTTTAGAGGAGTTGGCAGAGTAGAGCAAGAGTAGAGCAAGGCCAAGGGTGGGTCTGTAAGGCGTGCGTAACTGTCCACTCAAGAGGAAGCATCTCACTGTAACCAGTGCCTGTAATCTGGTTCAGGTTATTAATCAACCTATCAGGGTGTTTACAAACACTAAAGGAACTAGATCATCCACATGTTTTGATGAAATTTTTACTAATACTGTAGAACTTTGGGTATATACATCTTTAGAACAATGGATGTAGTTGTTATATCCAGGAAAGCCAAGGTTCCAGAAGCGGGGCCTAAAATAGTGGATAAGAGATCATACAAAATATTTTTGTGTGACTTATGTGAATGACATTAAAAATGTGTTTGTCTGATGTGATTAATTAGGAACACCCAGACACTGCACTTGATGCATTTCTTGATAAACATGCAGCTGTTAATAAAACTGACTGTTAGAACTGTTAAGGCTCCATGGATTGACGAGGAATTGAAAAACTGTATGGTTGAAAGAGATGCAAAAAAAGGAGTGGCACATCTGACTGACTGACACTGCAAATTGAGAAATTGTGTGACTAAACTGAACAAAAAGAAGAAACTGTATTATGAAGCCACGGTCAATGATATAAAGAATGATGGAAGAAAACTTGAGTTCTTTAAATCTAATTATGGGCAGAAAGACAAATTCACCTCCACCTTTCAGGAAATGCCATCGTATTCATGCATCAAAAAATGACTAATGAAAGAAAAAGCATTGTAAGTTTAGGTTTTGGAAAGTTAGTGTGGAGAGCTGGATTTTTGTTTTGTTATTGATCAATAATGACAAACCTCCTGGCATTGACAATTTAGATTTCATCTGAGCCTAGAGGAAAGTCTTTGTCCTCAGGCCTGGAGGGAAGCCAAAGTCCTTCCGCTACCTAAGAATGATAAAGTGGTCTTTACGGGTTCTAAATGCGGACCCATCAGCTTGCTGCCAGCTCTTAGCAAAAAGTTGAACAAAACTGTCTGACCAAATACAATGTATGACAACAGACTTTTAGCATGCTTATAGAGAAGGGCACTCAACATGTACTACACTGACAAAGACTGATGACTAGTTGAAAGAAATTGATAAGAAGATCGTGGGAGCTGTACTGTTAGAGTTCAGTGCAGTCTATGATATTATTGACCATTCAACCTCTGCCATACTGTTGATTCAGAGCTACAGCATCTAATACAACACAGATCGTTTTCTTTAATGGAAGCTTCTCTAATGTTAAACATGTAAAGTGTGATGTACCGGAGGGCAGTTCACTTGGTAAAAATAGAAAAGAGTAGATGGCCAAAGACCTACCATTGGCATTAAACAAAGCTTGTGTGTCCATGTATGCTGATGATTCAACCCTATACGTGTCAGCAACCACAGCTAGTGAAGTCACAGCAACCCTAAACTTAGAGTTGCGGTTTGTTTTGGAATGGGTGGTCAGTAATAAACTGGTCCTGAACACCTCTAAATCTAAGAGCATTGTATTTTGTACTAATCATTCCCTAATTTATAGACCTCAGCTAAAACTGGTAATGAATGGTGTGGTTGTTGAGCAAGATATATTGATTCAATGGTTGTAAAGATGGGGAAAAGGTCTGTCTGTGACAAAGAGATGCTCTGCTTTTTTTTGGTACACCACGCTCCACAAAGCAAGTCCTGCAGGCTCTAGTTTTATCTTATCTTGATTATTGTCCAGTCATATGGTCAAGTGATACAAAGAAGGACCTAGTTAAGCTGCAGCTGGCCCAGAACAGAGCAGCATGTTTTGCTCTTCATTGTAATCAGAGGGCTAATATCAATACTATACATGCCAGTCTCTCTTGGCTAAGAGTTGAGGAAAGACTGACTGCATCACTTTAAAAAAAATAAGAAACATGGATGTGTTGGAATGTACAAATTGTTTGCATTAGTCAACAGCACTGACACACACTTACCCCATCACAATTGCTACCAGGGCTCTTTTCACAGTACCCAGGTCCAGAACCAAATTCAAGGAAATGTAAAGTATTATACAGAGTCATGATTGAATGGAACTCCCATCTCACGTAGTGCAAGTGAACAGCAAACCTGGTTTCAGAAAACAAATGAAGCAACACCTCACAGCGCAATGCCTCTCAATCAATCGGATGTTATTCATACAGCCCTTTTTGCATCAGGCGATGTAAAAAGGGCTTGTGACCTACTTGTGTGTGTGTGTGTACTGACATTCATGTGATAGACACATGTACATACAGACAATGTATTTCAATCGTAAAGTATTTTGTCTAATGTCTTTTTTTTGCTGCGTCAGACCCGAGAAAGACTAGTTGTCACCACTGGTGTCTGCTAACGGGGATCCTAATAAAAATCTAATTAAAAAAAACTCACACAGCAAAAGCTGTTTAAGTCATGGTCTCTTCTCACTTAATTCCTCTCTCTCTCCTCCCTCTATTTCTCCCTCTTTTCAGAATGTGGTGAACTTGCCTATGCCGTTCTGTACCATCCCTCATTCATATATCGTTATGTACATATTCTTTATCCCTTCACACTTGTGTGTATGAGGTAGTTGTTGTGGAATTGTTAGGTTAGATTACTCATTGGTTATTACTACACTGTCGGAACTAGAAGCACAAGCATTTACCTACACTCGCACTAACATCTGCTAACCGCGTGTATGAGACAAATACAATTTGATTTGTAACATTATCAAGCCAGTAATGGTCTTCCACATCCATGGGCAGCCTGTCTCCCAGTAGAGTTGAAATAGCCCTGAAGTGACCATAATATTGTTTTGACAAGTTCTCTCTCTCTGCCACCCATGCAGTCCCCCTACTATGGCTGACACACTGGTCTCCATCTGGTCACTCCAACCTGCGAATCGTGGGTGGTATCAGACAGTACTATTCCATCTTCAACAGAGCCCAGAACATGGTGAGCCTTGGCTGGATAAATCAAAGACTTATCAGCGATGGATATCCCGATAATCCATAGGAGCAAACATTGTGTCTCTCAAGTGCAATATCTATTCTAAAGCAAGTTTGGGATTGGAAGTGAGGCATAGGGCTTTATGTGTATCATTGATTATTAGTTCACCAAAAATGATAAACTAAGGCGTAGCATTATGAGTAGTTTGATAGTATTCTGTTTGGTTCATACATACTTTGATTATGAATAAAGCATGCACTGCATGATCAAACCAAAAATAATGTGCACCCATTCCCTTTCCTATAGTGCCACCATGTGGCCAATCATGTAACTACTCAAAGGCGACTTTATCTCTATATTTAGCCAGTTTCTCTGGACCCTCCAGCGACTTTGGGGTGTTTTGTCACCGAGAGTTTCTACATTTACATTTTAGCCATTTAGCAGACGCTCTTATCCAGAGCGACATATAGTTAGTTATTCATCTTAAGATAGCTTGGTGGGACAACCACATATCACAGGCATAGTAAGTACACTTTTCCTCAATAAAGTAGCTATCAACAAAGTCAGAGCTAGAAGTGCTGTATATCTTTTTTGTGGGGGGCTATTTAAAATACTCTTTGAACTCGCCGTCCTAGCTTCAGAGGGAAGCTGGTTCCACCATTCGAGTACCAGGACAGAGAAGTGCTTGGACTGGGCTGAGCAGGAGCTGCCCTCCCGTAGGGGTTGCTCAGGTTGGGGTGTAGGGTTTGAGCATAGGCTGAAGGTAGGGAGGGGCATTTCCTCTTGCTGCTCCATGGACGAGCAGCATGGTCTTGTAGTGGATGCGAGCTTCAACTGGAAGCCAGTGAAGTATGTGGAGGAGCGGGGTGTCATGAAAGAACTTGGGAAGGTTGAAAACCAGGCAGGCTGCAGCATTCTGGATAAGTTGCAGGGGTTTGATGGCACAAACAGGGAGGCCAGCCATCAGAGATTTGCACTAGTCCAGACGGGAGATGACAAGTGCCTGGATTAGGACCTGCACCGCTTTCTGTGTGAGCTGGGGTCGTACTCTACGGATGTTGTGCATGAACCTGCAGGAGCGAGTCACTGCTTTGATGTTTGCAGAGAACAACAGGGTGTCGTCCAGGGTCACGCCAAGGTTCTTTGCACTCTGGGAGAGCGACACTGTGGCGTTGTCAACAGTGATGAAGAGGTCTTTGAGGGTCAAGCCTTCCCCGGGAGGAAGAGCAGCTCCGTCTTGTCGAAGTTGTGCTTGAGGTGGTGGGTAGAGATGCGTGTCGCCACCTGGGTGTCAGAAGGGGAAAAAGGAGAAAAGTAGTTGAGTGTCATCCGCATAGCAATGGTAGGAGAGACCATGTGAGGATATAATGGAGACGAGTGACTTGCTGTATAGAGAGAATATGATGTCCCCCAGGGCTTGGCCTAGGACCAAGCCCTGGGGGACACCAGTAGTGAGAGTATGTAGTGCAGACACAGATCCTCTCCACATCACCTAGTTGGAGCGGCCTGCCAGGTAAGATGCAATCCAAGAGTGTGCAGAGCCTGACACTCTCATCCCTGAGGGTGGAGAGGAGGATCTGATGGTTCACAGTGTCAAAGGCAGCGGATAGATCTAGGAGGATAAGACCAGAGGAGAGAGCGTCAGCTTTGGCAGCGGGGAGAGCCTCCGTGACAGCGAGAAGAGCAGTCTTGGTTGAGTGACCCATCTTGAAGCCTGATTGGTTAGAGTCAAGAAGATCGTTCTGACAGCGATAACGAGAAAGTTGATCAGAGACAGCATGGAAAGGCATACAGGTCTATAGTTTTTGACGTCAGATGAGTCGAGTGTAGCTTGAGGGAGGTGACGGGCCATTTTGAAGTCAGAGGGGATGTAGCCAGTGGTCAGGGATGAGTTGATGAATGGGAGGTCTCCAGAGATGGTCTGGAGAAAGGAGGAGGGGATGGGGTCGAGCGAGCAGGTTGTTGGGCGGCCATACATCACTAGTTACAGGATTTCATCTGGAGAGAGAGGGGGGAGAGAGAGGGAGAGAGTGAGAGCGAGAAAGAGGTCAAGGCGTTGGGTAATTCTGTGTGAGTGGGACCAGTGGACTCAATAGGCTGAGTGAATGTCATCAATCTTGTTTTCAATGTTGATGACAAAGTCGTCCACAGAGAGGGAGAAGGGAAAAGAGTCCACGAGTTGGAAAAAGTTGGAAAAGAGAGTTTCCTATTGTTAGAGGTAGAAGCTTGAAATTTAGATTGATAGAAAGTGGCTTTAGCAGCAGATACAGACAAAGACAAGGTAGAGAGGAGGGAGGGAAAGAATGATAGGTCCTCTGGAAATATCGTTTCCCCCCCATTTTCACTCAGCTGCCCGCAGCCCTGATCTGTAAGCTCGTAATGAGTCACTCAGCCATGGAGCAGGAGAGGAGTGCCACTCAGCCATGGAGCAGGAGAGGAGTGCCGAGCCGTCTGGGAGGAAAGGGGACAGTGCGAGTCATAGGATGCGGAATGGGAGGAGAGTTGGGTCAAAGAGGCAGAATCAGGAGACAGGAGGGAGAAGGATTTAACAGGAGGGAGAAGGATTCAGCAAAAGGAAGAGATAATAGGATAGAAAAGAGGGAGAGAGAGAGAGCGAAGATTGCGACAGCGCATTACCATCTGGGTAGGAGCTGAGTGGCTAGGGTTGAAGGAAAGGGAGACAAATGGAAACTACAGTGATCAGAGACCTGGGGGGGCTGCAGTGAGTCTGTTAATAGGTGTATTGCCTGTCTTCTGAGTTGGAGGGGATTAGGAAGGGGTGAGGTCAAAAGAGGCAAAGAGGGGAAAGAGGGTTGGAAAGAAATTAATCGAAGGCAGAAGACAGGAGGTTGAAGTCGCCAAATACGAAGAGCGGTGAGCCATCGTCAGGAAATTAGCTTAATAAGGTGTCAAGCTCATTGAGGAACTCTCCAAGGGCACCTGGTGAGCAATAGATGACAATGTTAAGCTTGAGTGGACAAGTGAAAGTGATGGACAGGTGAGGGGTAGAAAATATAAAATCTCCAGTTATGAGTGGCCCTGTGCCATCCCCGCGACAACCATTTCCTCTTGGACTATGAGAGAAAACATAGTCAGATGAAGAGAGATCAGCTTGAGTAGCAGTGTTCTCTGGAGTGATCAGGGCCAAAAATGAAAGAGACTGAAGGGCAGCTTAGGCTGAACTCTGCGTTCTTGACCACAGATCGGCAGTTCCAAACGTTACAAGAGACCCAGAATTCCACATGGGTTATGCGCACAGGTACACTAAATTAGAAGGGCTGCAGCTCAGGGTCGGGAGCGTCTATAAAGCTAACAGGGAGAGGAGCGAACAGGTATAGAAAACACAGTTGCCAAAGCTACAAAAGAGCAGAGAATAACTAAGATACTCAAGTGAGAGTGGAGCCTTCATCGAACAACTACGCAGAACAACTTAGTCTTAGTTGTATCTCTGTGCATTCAAATTGCCATTGATAAAATTCAATTGTGTTTGTTGTCTCTAGCGTATGTCTGCCTGCCCATACCATAACCCCACCGCCACCACGGGGCACTCTGTTTACAATGTTGACATCAGCAAACTGCTCACCCACACAACGCCATACAGGCTGTCTTCCATCTGCCCGGTACAGTTGAAACTGGGATTCGTGAGGAGCACCCTTATTTGATGCCAGTGGCCATCAAAGGTGAGCATTTGCCCACTGAAGTTGGTTACCGAACTGCAGTCAGGTCAAGACCCTTGTGAGGACACTGATCCTACAGATGAATCTCCCTGGGATGGTTTCTGTCAGTTTGTGCAGAAATTCTTCAGTTGTGCAAATTCAGTTTCATCAGCTGTCCATGTAGCTGCTCTCAAATGATCCCTCAGGTGAATAAACAGGATGTGGAGGTCTTAGGCTGGCATGGTTACACGTGGTCTGTGGCTGTGAGACCGGCAGGACGTACTGCCAAATTCTCCAAAACAATGTTGGAGGCGGCTTATGGTAGAGAAATGAACATTACATTATCTGGCAACAGCTCTGGTGTACATTCCTGCAGTCAGCATGCCAATTGCACGCTCCCTAAACTCGAGACATCTGTGGCACTATGTTGTGTGACAAAAGTGCACTTTTTAAGAGTGGGTTTTTATTGTCCCCCAGCACAAGGTGCACCTGTGTAATGATCATGGAGTCTAATCAGCTTCTTGATATGCCACACCTGTCACATGGATGGATTATCTTGGCAAAGGATAAATGTTTTCTAACAGGAATGTAAACAAAGTTCTGCACAGAATTGGTGTAAAATAAGCTTTTAAATTTAACATTTATGGGATCTTTTATTTCAACTCATAAAACCAACACTTTACATGTTGCATTTATATTTTTGTTCAGTGTACATTCACAAATCCTTGTTGATCATTCTGCACGTTATGAGCAGTCAGCAGTTCACACACCAAGTTGGCTACTGCGAAGAGGCAGCACTTGACGGTGACGGCCCTAGCTTGTAAAAAGACGGTGCTAGACAACAACAAATAAAGACAAATTATACTTATCACTCCAGGAGTGATATCAGCAGTCCTCTATCTATAGAACGAAGCACACAGAGATGGAGCCTGAGAAACTGGTTATGTACACTCAGAAGAGGTGAAACAACTCCCCCTCCAATACAGCCTGACTGACTGACTACCAAAACAAGGTCACAAATTGCCCTGCCCCTTAATCCTGGTTGATGTGTCAACAATCAACTGCATGTTATGAGCAGTCAGCAGTTCACACGCCAAGGAGGCTACTGGGAAGACAGGCAACACCTAAAGTACATGGCCCTAGCTAGAAAAAATATTCAGTAATAGACAGCGGAGGCTGGTGCCTGGACAGGCTCATTGTAATGGCTGAAATGGAATTAATGTAACTGAGTCAAACATGTGGTTTCCATATGTTCGATATGCCCCTTTTACATTTCAACCATTACAAATTTCCCGTCCTCCTACAGCTCCTCCTATGGTATTAGACAACGACAAAATAAAGACAAAAAGTATACTCAGTACTCCTGGAGATATCAGGAGTCCTCTAGCTATAGAACGAAGCTATAGCATGAAGCATTTGGAGACTTTTCTCACCGAATTCTGACGCAAACGAGAGCGGGAGAAGCTGTCTGTGCAACAGAAGTCCCACACACAGGCAAGGACGCACAAGTGGAGGAGATGTGCGGCGGGAGAGGGTGTGAAAACGCTACGTCGGGGACCGCATCTGTTCTGCACCAAGGCAAATAGGTGCTGTGACGTCGACGCGGCGACGGCCAAACATAGTCTAGCGACTTCTAGCGTCAAAACAAGGAGCCAATAGCGATTTTCACAAACAAAACAATAGTTGGCAACACTTCCCAAAGTCAGTGACAACTGTCATAGTTGGTTGGTCGGAGAGTTGCACTTGCCGTGTTAAGCAAAGTAGGCAAACCTCCACTGAGCCAGCCAGCCCTTTGACAAGGCACATTGGATTAAGATGTTAAGACTCGCATGGTCACGGTCCTCGTCAAAAAATAGCCGCGTTGACCCAGCTCGCCTGCTAAGTATCGTTCTCCTGGGAGGTGACAACAAGTCGCACAGCCCAGAACAGAGTCGGGACATCAGCGGGCTCACACCACCCCCTGCCAGCGACAAGTCCCCCTCGCTGCTGAGTCCCAGGACGTCCCAATACTGCTTCAGGTAAAGTAGCTAATGAAAAGACACATAACATGACAATCGCCTAGGACGTGACATCTTGCGACTGACTTGTCAAATTAAATCATTAATCGCAAACTAGCTAACGTCAGCTAGCTACAATAATGCAACGATTGATTAGCTGTGGATTACATCATTGTCTCGCCTGGGGAGTTAGCGGGTCGCCAAGTGGTTTTGTATGAGCTGTTGTTAGCTAGCTAGCAGGCTAGATGCCATTCGTCCTTGGTCTAGCCAGCTAGCTATTTACCCAATTGTAAATACACCTGATGATACTCTTTGCAGTGTTGACACGATTGCCAGTGAACACTGGACATAACACGGTTATGCTTTACGGTGTGTTCTGCAAGTTTGGAGAACTAAAAACCATGCTAGCTCAAAGGCTAGTGTTTTTAGCATGCTTGACAGCCAGCACTGTGGTTTTGACAGCTGTCACTTGATAGGGCTCGTGCATGGAGGAAGTAGCTACTGTAGCTAGCTAACTAGCTACAGTAGCTAACGATTATAGTAAGCTGCTATTGTTTAGCCAACATTGATATCATGCAGCACTCATACCGTACATGCCAAGTATGCACGCAGTTCACCCAGCAATAACCTTTCTATAAACATAACATGTGATTTAGCTAACATGGACAGGTTTGATGGCATTGATGGCACACTCCACAGAATGTTATTTTCAGTCAGTCATTTTGTTGTAGTTTACAAACTGTGCTACCTCTGTGTTTCACTTGAACCACCAGTATGACAAGCAGAGCAAGTCTGAGTATGGCGTCTGGGAGCGAGGGGCAGGGTAGCCCCCCGTCCACTCCCCAGAGACCCCCCAACCGCCTGGGACAGGAGAGGTCCCCTTACCTGCTGCAACACGCACACAACCCGGTGGACTGGTGGGTTAGACACACACACACACACACACACGCACACACACACACAATCCGTGGACTGGAGGGTTAGTCCACTTATTATTCTCTTTCACCAGTAGGACTAATCTAAATCTAATGGACTACACTGATCAGAAATATAAATACAACATGTAAAGTGTTGGTCCCATGTTTCATGAGCTGAATTTTTTTCCCCTCCCATACGCACAAAAAGCTTATTTCTTCCAAAATGTGTGTGCACTTTTTTATATCCCTGTTAGTGAGCAGTTTTCCTTTTCTAAGATAATTCATCCACTTGACAGGTGTGGCATATCAAGAAGCTGATTAAACAGCATGATCATTACACAGGTGCCCCTTGTGCTGGGGACAATAAAAGGCCACTTTAAAATGTGCACTTTTGTCACAACACAATGCCACAGATGTCTCAAGTTTTGAGGGAGCGTACAATTGGCAGGCTGACTGCAGGAATGTCCACCAGAGCTGTTGCCAGATAATTTAATGTTCATTTCTCTAGCATAAACTGTCTCCAACGTCGTTTTAGAGAATTTGGCAGTATGTCCAACTGACCTCACAACCGCAGACCACGTGTAACCACTCCAGCCCAGGACCTCCACATCTGGCTTCTTCACCTGTGGGATCCACTGAGGGGGGGTTGAGTGTGGTGCTGAGGAGTATTTGTGTCTGTAATAAAGCCATTTTGTGAGGGGAAAACACATTCTGATTGGCTGGACCTGGCTCCCCAGTGGGTGAGCCTGGCTGCTAAGTGGGTGGCCCTGTGCCCTTCCAGGCTCACCAATGACTGCACCCCTGCCCAGTCATGTGAAATCCATAGATTAGGGTCTGATGCTTTTATTTCAGTTGACTGATTTCCTGATTAACTGTAATTCACCAAAGTCTTTGAAATTGTTGCATGTTGCGTTTTTATATTTTTGTTCAGTATATGTAAACTAATATAAGATAGTGCCAGTTAAATACATGAATCTATCCCACCTCCCAGGTATCCATGGGGACAAGAGGCTTTTGACAAAGCCAGGAGTGAAGACAAGCCTATCTTCCTGTCAGTGGGCTACTCTACGTGTCACTGGTGCCATGTGATGGAGAGAGAGTCCTTCGAGGACGAGGAGATTGGAAAGACCCTCAGTGACAACTTTGTCTGTATTAAAGTTGACCGTGAAGAGAGACCTGATGTGGACAAAGTCTACATGACCTTCGTGCAGGTGTGTGTGGCTGCGTGAATGTTTGTGTGCCTGTGTGTGTAAACCTGTAGTAATCAAGTCCCCATATCTGCTGTGTTTGTTAATCTGTGTTGCTGTCCCTGGTCCCTAGGCAACCAGCGGAGGTGGTGGTTGGCCGATGAGTGTGTGGCTGACCCCTGACCTACGACCTTTCATTGGGGGCACCTACTTCCCCCCAAAGGACAGTGGCCGGAGACCTGGACTCAAAACTGTCTTGACCAGAATTATGGAGCAGGTCATAACAATGTCCAAGCTGTATTTGAACTCTACAAATACAGCACTTTACAAAGTTCAAATGTGTGTATACAGTAGCCTACATGGATATGCCAAGTAGCTTGTTGGGTGTGTAAGTGGCAAAGATATTAGTGCTGTAACAACCGTGTGTGTTCCTCTCCCTTTCAGTGGCAGGATAACCGTGAAGCGTTGGAGTCAAGTGGTGAGAGAGTTATAGAAGCTCTGAAGAAGGGAACCTCTATCGCAGCTAACCCAGGGGAAACCCCACCCCCAGCCCATGATGTAGCCAATCGCTGCTTCGTACAGCTCGCACACTCCTATGAGGAGGAATATGGAGGATTCAGGGATGCACCTAAGTTCCCCTCACCAGGTACATACGCACACAGGAGTTCTCCAGTTCTTTCTTTTTGTCTTTGTGTCTCTGTCTGTCTGTGTCTGACTGTTGCTCTCTCTCCTCTTTCTATCTCACGGTCTCTTTCTCTCTCCCACTTTCCTTCTGCCTCTCTTTCTGTAGTGAATCTGATGTTCCTTATGTCATTTTGGTCTGTGAACCGTTCGTCCACTGAGGGGTCCGAGGCGCTCCAGATGACCCTACACACACTCCGCATGATGGCCCTGGGGGGCATCCACGACCATGTGGCACAGGTACATACTCTCATTATTCACACTAACGCCACTTTGCCATCGTTCCTAGGACATGCTACTCCACTACACACAGCACACCACAACACAGCTGGCATGAGCAAGAGGAGAACGTTTGTTGTATTTCTCATTCGTTTCTTTCTTTCTCTCCCTATCTTCCTCTCTTGCAGGGGTTCCATCGTTACTCTACAGACTCATCCTGGCACGTTCCCCACTTTGAGAAGATGCTTTATGACCAGGCCCAGCTGGCTGTGGCCTACATCAGCGCCTACCAGGTGTGTGCATGCGTGTGTTTGTGTGGCAGCCACATCGTTTAATCGTTTTGCCAAAAAAGTCTTAGTCAGCAGAATTCGCCTAGATTAATAAACTCTGTTAGGGGATGTCACATCATGTGAAGGGTATGTATAGCAATTCGAACCACTGCCGCAAAGCGTGCAATATTTTACAGGGAAAGCTGCAGCAGAAGCGAACCTCTTTGTCCGCGGGAGGCTACAATAACTTAGTTTCCTGGGGAAGCTGTGAAGTGAGCTGTAGCCTCCCGGGGAAGCTGTGAAGTGAGCTGTAGCCTCCCGGGGAAGCTGTGAAGTGAGCTGTAGCCTCCTGGGGAAGCTGTGAAGTGAGCTGTAGCCTCCCGGGGAAGCTGTGAAGTGAGCTGTAGCCTCCCGGGGAAGCTGTGAAGTGAGCTGTAGCCTCCCGGGGAAGCTGTGAAGTGAGCTGTAGCCTCCCGGGGAAGCTGTGAAGTGAGCTGTAGCCTCCCGGGGAAGCTGTGAAGTGAGCTGTAGCCTCCCGGGGAAGCTGTGAAGTGAGCTGTAGCCTCCCGGGGAAGCTGTGACGTGAGCTGTAGCCTCCCGGGGAAGCTGTGAAGTGAGCTGTAGCCTCCCGGGGAAGCTGTGAAGTGAGCTGTAGCCTCCCGGGGAAGCTATGAAGTGAGCTGTAGCCTCCCGGGGAAGCTGTGAAGTGAGCTGTAGCATATTGTGTGATTGTGAGTCTATATGCATAGCAATTATAAGGATACATATTTCGGTACATTTTGCTGCCGACTAACTTACGCTCATTAACCGGTCAGCAAACGGTAAAACAATGTCAAACAGTAAAATGATGCGAACAACAGAAAATACTATGGATGCATACAAGAAATTGACACTTTTCAATAAGAGCTTAATGAAAACAAACCACAATAGCAAGCCTATCGTCTTATAGTCAAAATGCTCTAGCCAGTTATTGAACATGCAACTTATGTAATGAAGCTAATAAAAGCAAGATGGCGCCGACAGAGAGGGTGACCTCGTTTCTAGTCCTTAGGAAACTATGCAGTATTTAGTTTTTGTATGTATTATTTCTTAAGTGTTATTACATACAGCCGGGAAGAACTATTGGATATCAGAGCGACATCAACTTACCAACATGATGACCAGGAATACGACTTTCACAAAGCGCATCCTTTGTTCGCACCACCACCCAGGGCATTGGATATCATTCCAGAGGCGGACCTAAAAAAACGTAGCCGCAGAAGTGGTAGATTGAGCAGGCTCCTTATCAGACTTCGGAGGCCTGCACACCACCCACCTCTACCGATTATATTACTCTCCAATCTCCACATAACAAGGTAGACTAAATTAGGGCAAGGGTTGCTTTCCAGAGACATACTCTGTTTCAAGGAAACATGGCTCTCTCGGGATATGTTGTCGGAGTCGGTACAGCCACTGGGATTCTTTATGAGTCGCGCCGACAGAAATTAACATCTCTCTGGGAAGAAGGGCGGGGGTGTATGCCTCATGATGTAATCGTAACAACATTTAAAAATATATTGCCAGAGAACACATTCTCATTTACAGCAACAACCTGGGGAATAGTTACAGGGATGAATGAGCCAATTGTAAACTGTGGATTAATAGGTGACCGTGATGGTTTGAGGGCCAGATTGGGAATTTTGCCAGGACATCAGGGTTAACACCCCTACTCTTACGAAAAGTGCCATGGGATCTTTTAATGACCTCAGAGAGTCAGGACACCCGTTTAACATCCCCCGACACAGGGCAGTGTCCCCAATCACTGCCCTGGGGCATTGGGATATTTTTTAGACCAGAGGAAAGAGTGCCTCCTACTGGCCCTCCAACACCACTTCCAGCAGCACCTGGTCTCCCATCCAGGAACTGACCAGGACCAACCCTGCTTAGCTTCAGAAGCAAGCCAGCAGTGGCATACAGGAACTCAGTCCTTTTGTTCACCTGACCTAGAATTCCTCACAAGCAAATGCCGACCATATTTTCCCCCAAGAGAATTCTCGTTGGTTATTGTCATATCCCCCCTCAAGGAACTTCACTGGACTCTATGCAAACTGGAAACCATATATCCTGAGGCTGCATTTATTGTAGCTGGGGATTTTAACAAGCAAATTTGAGAACAAGGCTAACTAAATTCTATCAGCATATTGATTGTAGAACTTGTGTGGGCAATACACTGGATCACTGCTACTCTAACTTCTACGATGCATACAAGGCCCTCTCCCGTCCTTCCTTTCAGTAAATCTGACCATGACTCCATTTTGATCCTCCCATCCTATAGGCAGAAACTCAAACAGGAAGTACCCGTGACAAGAACTATTCAATGCTGGTCTGACCAATCGGAATCCATGCTTCAAGATTGTTTTGATCATGCAGACTGGGAAATGTTCCGGGCAGCCTCAGAGAATAATATCAATCTATATGCTGATTCAGTGAGTGAGTTCATAAGGAAGTGCATTGGAAATGTTGTACCCACTGTGACTATCCTACAGCCATCCATTCCCACACTTCATCTTTTGGTGCACTGCTTTGCATATCTCTAATGTGTTGAAATGTATCCAATGTGTATCTCCTAATCAGTTTAGGTGAAAGAGGTGTTCTATTGGCAGCCGCCCTGGCAACTTTGTCAGCCAACTCATTACCTTTACTCTGGTCTGTAAATATTTTTTCATTTGTTTTCATTTTCAAAATTGCAACTTGTCCAGGTAACTGGAGATAATTCAGTAGAGCTCTCACCTCTGGTCCATTCTTCACAGGAGCTCCCAGTGATGTCATGAATCCTCTGTTTTCCAAAATCATGGGTAAACACCAAAAGCATACCTTGAGTCTGTGTAGATATTAGGTGTTTTTCCACTAATTCCGCCACCTCTGCTGATGTTACTGCAGGTAACGTGCCTGTCACTATCACATTGTCCATTGTAGGAACTACCCAGCCTTCCTCACACCCCCCTCCACAATGCCTGAACCGTCTGTGTATGAGATAATCTCAGGGTTTTCCAACAGACGCCACTTAGTAAACCCATCAGAGAGCTGATCCAAAACCAACTCACAACAGTTGTGTTCAAGTAATGTGGTATCTGTAGGATACATCAGAGTAGCTGGATTACATGGTGTGCCACGTTGTATTATGATGTTAGGAGCCAACACAGTTGGAGGCTCCATTTGTTCCAACGAGCAGCTGTGACCTGTGCAGCTTGATTCATTGTCAAAAAAGAGTATGAACAGCATGTCGGCAGAATGTGTCTTTTCAATTATACCCATGTCCAATAGATCTTTAGTAGCATCCATTGTTTTGTGCAAGGTGGGGCACCACCTGTCAAGCACACTGGTTCCATATCCAAAGTTCCAACCTCATTTTTCTTGGTAGTCCAAATAGGATGGTTCTGAACTGTAGATCCCTGCAGTTGTCTAATTTGCCACATCACCTTCCCTTCAGAGATGTTCAGTGCAGAGTCAAGTTGCATAATAACATCAGGACCTAAAATAGGTTGTTCAACTGAGCCTATCCACACCCCTTATTTTCAAACATTTGCCAAAAGGCAATTAGTGGAAAACACCCTTCTATACAGCGCACCGAATGTGAGCGGTTCCATGTGACAAAGATTCAAATCTTTGTTAGAAACGAATTGCAGCAACTAGGATGGGTTGCTAATATGACTAGGATTGTGCCTTTTGGCTTCTGGACAACGAAATAAAGTTGATATGAAAACCAATAGAACAGGAGAGAAATGCTGGTTAATGGCTAGAGGAAGTCATGATAAAATAATACATTTCTATGATTGGATTTTGGCCAGGCTACTTTAAAGAAAGGTAAGACATGCCTCATTATCTGAAGTAAAGTAAACCGTTCAGGTTTCAAACAATTATACTGCCTCAAGCTCACATTGTAAAGTGGTGGGTGATGCGCTGAGAACCTGCCAACCATTGACTATAGCCTACAGTATGCACAAGAATAGTGATTAGGATTCACACTTGTATGAGTTGAGATTGAGAAATAAAAATAGTAGCTCTTTTTAATCGTGGCCATCAAAACAGTTTTTAACCTATACACCAATAAGCACAACCGGTCAAATGTATTTTCAGCGGCTAACCGTTATACCAAATAGCAATGTATAGGCCCATAGACTTGTCCCTTACCTTGTTGGTGGTACAGTAGAATAAATCAACACTGTAGTATAGTAGAAAACACCAACAAGGCTACTTCACTGATGTATTTGTCATCTTATATATGCCATTTAGCAGACGCTTTTATCCAAAGCGACTTACAGTCATGTGTGCATACATTCTACGTATGGGTGGTCCCGGGGATCGAACCCACTACCCTGGCGTTACAAGCGCCATGCTCTACCAACTGAGCTACAGAAGGACCACCCGTATGGGTGCAGGTTTCATAAATATAATGAACATGATGCGATCTCATCTCAAAGGTAATGATTCACTGTAAAGCCACTGTAAATTCACTGTAAAGCCAGCCTCGATGCGTAGTACAGGGATATATAGGTGCTGTATTTGGGAGGTGTGTGATCAAGTGCAAGAAGTTTTTTATAGGTGTTGTACAGTGGTTGGCTCAGAATACAGTTGCGTTATCGTTGCTATATGTTGTTGTGGGTGCAGGTCTCAGGAGACTGGTGCAATATTGTTAATTACAGTAGCGTATGGTTGGGTTCCGGTTGTGTAACAGTTGCAGTGTGATATGTTGTCTTCTCTGAGTGCAGGCCTGGTTGTGGAATGGTTGTGGTCTGCTTGTGTCATGGTTACAGTGTGGTTTTGTGATATGTTGTCTTGTGTGGGTGCAGGTGTCGGGGGAGCAAGTCTTTGCTGACGTGGCCCGGAACATTCTCCTCTATGTCTCCAGAGACCTCAGTGACAAGGTGAGCCATCTCCCTCCTACTTCATTAACACCTCTGTGTGTGTGCGTGCGTGTGTGCATGTGTGTGAGGGCCAGGTATCGCACTCTTTTAAATAATGCCCCTGGATTACTATCAAGGTCCACCTGTTTCTTCCTCTCTGGCAAGGCGGCGGCCATCTTAGTTTGATTAATGTCTCGACAGCCCAGAACAGAGCACACAATTAAAACCACACTCATTGAGATCATTCTATTCACCAAGATTTATTATGTAATTATACGGTAAGGAATTACGCAAGGAAGGTAATTTACCACGGACACTTTCTTTTATACGGCTGCCTCGTACAGGGCTTTCCCTCGAAAGCTCAGAGTCATTGTCGCAGAGAGAATATAGAGAATGTGCAGACAATGGAGTTGGCCTGAATTTGAGTTTCTAGTTAATTTACTTACTGTTAAACGGAGTAGTTGCATGTCATCTACCTTTAATCTCATGTGCTGCGGGCAGTGGCGTGCACAAACAGCAGTTAATGACTGAACCTTGTTTTGTTTTTTCCACACGATTGTTAGGTAATGAGTTAGGTAGTTTAGATAGCGCTACAGCTAGCTAGCACTTCCACACTCCATTTCCCTAGGGGGCAGCAGCTACCTTGTCCAGATGCTGAGCCTGGTTGATAAGCACATCAGGTGCTGCCAATTAGGGTGGTCGTCGGTCGTCAGTCCCAGCCTTTTAGTGTGTTTATTTGTTTCGCCACATTCTGAACATAATAATAATCCGGTTGGACAGGCCGATCAAGAGACAGAGCTGGCCCTGGGTACATGCATTCACCGCCTGGTCGCATTACTTTTCACATTTAATGCACACATTTATTCAGGTTACAGACAATGTAACTAGGCCAAGGACCCCTTGAGAAAGCAAGTGCAACAATTTCCTTAAGCAAGTTTCTTGGTTTCGTAATCCATTACATCAACAACAAAAAATAAACATTCAATCCAAGGAACATGACCGGAACATTGGTTTAAGATTCATTACATTTATCATACAGAGAATGATATTAACACTGTTCTCTAAAAACCCCTTCTCTCTCTCTTGGGGGTTTAGTCTGGGGGCTTCTACAGTGCTGAGGACGCAGACTCTCTCCCTGCTGCTGGGGGAAGTGAAAAGAGGGAGGGGGCATTCTGTGTGTGGATGGGGTCAGAGGTCAGAGAACTACTTCCTGTCGTGGTGGAGGGAGCAACAGGGGGCGCTACAGAGGCTGATATCTTCATGCACCACTACGGGGTCAAAGAACAAGGCAACGTGGACATGGAACAGGTGTGTGTGCGCGTGCGCGCAAGCTCGTTGGTCCCCAAGATAGACCTTGTCCTAAGTATCTTGATGATCATTAACATTTATTTTCTGTGTGTCTTCTGTAATTATCTTCTGGGCGTGTCAGGACCCTCATGGGGAGCTGCAGGGCCAGAATGTGTTGATTGTGCGTTACTCTGTGGAGCTGACAGCTGCACGCTTTGGCCTCAGTGTAGCAAAGGTCTCTGAGCTACTGGCCTCCGCTAGAGCCAAGATGGCCGAAGTCAGGAAGAGCCGTCCAGCCCCTCACCTCGACACCAAGATGCTGGCCTCCTGGAACGGTAAGAGCACACACACACTGCACCCAGGTCTCCATCTGATGCGGGAGTGTATCAGTATCTGTGAGGTAACGAAGCTAGGCGATTCCAGGAACCCTTCCATTAAACCTCTCTCCTCCATCTAGTCCTTAATTAGTCAATCACTTCATTAATCAGCTGTCCCACAGTGCAGACAGCACTCTACTGGGCTTTGATGACTAGGCTGCTCCCTACCAAAGCTTTGATACTGACATGAAAGATGGAGGGAGGGATAGAGGGAAGGAGAGAAAAGGAACCCAGCGACCAGGGGAACTTCAAAGCCTGGTAATCACCAAGTTGCTTCTGAACTGCCACCTCACGGAGTCACTGAGCTGCTCCAGAGAGAGATAATGATACAGCGTTCCAGTATGGGACGATGTCACAGAATTCTATTGAAACCATGTTGCTGGCAGTTGCTTGACAATATTTTGGGTTTGGCAATATGACAATGGGCTTCATAACCCTTCTCTCCCTCCTCCCATATCTCTTTATTGCTCTCTCTCCAGGTCTGATGTTATCAGGCTTTGCACGTGTCGGTGCTGTGCTGGATGACAAGGCTCTGCTGGAGAGAGCGGTGCAGGCCGCTGGCTTCCTAAAGGAGCACCTGTGGGACGCGGAGCGACAGATCATGCTTCGCTCCTGTTACCGTGGAGATGAGATGGAGGTGGAGCAGGGGTAAGATGGGGGGGTAATGATGAGGATGTTTAGGTGACAAGTCATAACTTTAGTACTTGACATCAGTGTGTGATTTGCGCATAAGTTTCAATTATCTGCACATATCGCAAGTGAGCAATGGACTGAATTAGAGGTTAAATTTTAAAAAATGGAATAATACAATGAATTGGGCAGGTAGATGACAACACATGAGGACCTTTCACCAACATCAATTTGACCGCGTGTTAGATAAGTTTCACAAACTAAAACACAAATACAATTGTATTTAGCACAAGGAATAAATAACGGTAACATGGCTATATACACGGGGTACCAGTACCGAGTTGATGTGCAGGGGTACAAGGTAATTGAGGTAGATAGTGTATGTACATATAGGTAGGGAAAAAGTGACTAAGCAACAGGATTAGTGATGCACCGATATATCACATTTTTGGCTGATTCTGATATTTTCCTTGCCAAAAAAAACTATACCGATATTTAAAATGTTAGCGACCTTAAGCATTCTAGTACAGATAAATAGTTAACACACATGGACGCAGAGGTCTAAGGCACAGCATCTCAGTGCAAGAGGCGTCACTACAGTCCCTGATTCGAATCCAGGCTGTATCACATCCTGCCGTGATTGGGAGTCCCATAGGGCGGCTCACAATTGTCCCAGTGTCGTCCGGGTTTGGCAGGGGTAGGGCGTCATTGTAAATAAGAATTTGTTCTTAACTGGCTTGCCTAGTTAAATAAAGGTTACACACACGCACGCACCACTGACCCAAAAATTATTTTGTTGGCATTTACGTATGTCCCCATTACCAGTAAAAGAAATCTCTTTCACTTACTTGCTGTGCTGTTTCGTTGTTCAGTCGTTTCATTCTCAACCAGGATTTCTTGGAACGCCGTTTGGGTCTTTGCGTCTCAAAAAAGAAAACAATGACCAGTAGATAACACTATTTGACATGTCAAATAAGTTTGTTGACCAATCAGGACCTGAAAATGAATTCACGTCACATAATAACTTAACGCCTTCATACATGATTTACTTAGTGTAATAACTATCACTTGTATTTCATGTCACAATGATTCATCGATACGTATGCTATGATGCTGGTAAAGTTGTCTCGTGCACCTACAGTGCTGGTCATAAAAAAGTAAAGCTAATTAGCTAGCTAACTATATAAATAGGTGTCATCTAAAATAACCCACATATTTGATTAATGGTGGTCAGACCCATCTATGTGAAGCTAGCCACAATAAGGATTAGCCACAATAGTGGACTTTGCGGTTAGCCATCAAAATAAAACTATTGCATAATTCTACTATTTGTATTAATTTGCATCACTGTCAATGACATACTTTTATTTTGAAGGCACACCGTAAATTCCACTATTGTGCCTAATCCTTATTGTGGCTAGCTTTACAACACATAACCAAGTCCGGTTGAGCCTCACTAGCCAGATGAAGCTAGCTGGCTGCTTATAACGTTAGCTTTGGGCAACAGTGTTAAGTAGCTGGCTAGCTATTCATTTTCATGAACTGAAGTTAAATTTCAATAGGCGAACAACCTAGCTAATACTTACTCACAAGGATTCCTAAATCATTGCTAAGAATAATGAAAACGACTGCAGTTTCTCCTGATCATTGTTTCAGGCTGGTTGTATTGGTGCTAGCTAGGTACCAAGATAAAGCTAGCTACCCCAGAAGTTGCGTCAAACAAATTATGCTTTATTACCATCGCGGTATTTTAAAAACATTGTTCGTGGCCGGTGTTTGCAGACTTTTTTTGTACAGCTTTGACAGAGCTACTGTATCTTTTTTGACATGCAAAGACCCAAACGGCATTCCATAGTATGTATGTCTTGAAGCTAATAGCAATGACGCTATTACTGTGTAACTCCGGTAGAGCAACATCTGAAAAATAGCGCACTTGGTAGTGTGTACTGGTGCTCGACCAGTCGGCGAAAGTCAACATCACCCACGACAGAGAACGGTTGATTGTCAAGGGCAATGAATTCCATCATCTTGGCCTTTATGGATTTCAGCTTTGAGTTGTCTCGCTGAAATTCTTACTCTTTCAAATGACTGCTCGGCTTGTTGACGGCTCGATCCATACAGCAGACATTGTGGGCTAGGTTAGGAATGCTGTGTTATACGTGTAGAGCAACATTTTACGTGACGTCATTGTTACGCACGCCTCTGTGAAGAGGGAACGCAACACCCTGTTACAACGCAACTCTCCGTGAAGTGAAAGAGGTATGGACTGTAGGTGCGAGTAAGGGTGACAAAAGGCAGAGAATTTACCGTTTACTAGGAATTTATTCCTTCACACGGTAATATGGGGAAAAGGGGCTGGACGGAACCAAAGTAAATATCAAAGCCCCATCTCCTATCTTACCTGCCTAACCATTACTTACCAAATTTAGCACCACCTGGTTCCCTAACCAAAATACAGGGCATGGTCCGCCCAGGTCTTACCTAGTGTGCCTAGACAGTGAATACTACGGGTTATGTATGCCCGCGGGTCTCTTGCCTAAGCACTCCCTAGGTGCCTTCCCCTTCCCCCCTGGGAACAAATGAAACAGAATATTAAACAATTTCACTAAGGACATCAAATAAGCTCTGACTGAGCAACAAACTCACACAGAACATACAACTGCTCCCAGCAACAACTAATACAGTACATACCAATTACCAACATGCTATACCCCTCAGCCATCAACCTCCTCTCTCAGCAGTGATCTATATCACAATCACTCTCCCCTGAACAACAGAACACTGGCTTTTATAGCTTCAGTAGGCACTGGAAATTGGAGATAGCTGTGTCCTGACGAGGGGGCGGGGTCAGCTCTCCAATTAATCGTGGAGTCGACCAATCAGCTGCTGGGGGATTTCAGGATGGCATCTCCTGAAACACACTCAAATACACAAACTTCAACACAGAAACTGGGGGACGTAACAGTCATTACGTCGTGTACCTACGTTATATAGGTATGCACGTCAGCTTTGACATTGGTTTTGCACGTCGGTGTTAAACTAGACATGTTCACAGATATATCGTGCATCCCTAAACAGGATAGATAATAAACGGTAGCAGCAGCTAATGTGATGAGTCAAAAGAGTTCATGCAAAAAGGTTCAATACAGAAAACCAATAGCTACCTGGACTAACTATTAAAATAACTATTTAGCAGGTTTATGGCTTGGGGGTTGAAGATGTTCAGGGTCCTGCTGGTTCCAGACTTGGTGTATTGGTACAGCATGCCTTGCAGTAGCAGAGAGAACAGTATATGACTTTGGTGGCTGGAGTCTTTCACAATCTTTAGGGCCTTCCTCTGACACTGCCTGGCATAGAGGTCCTGGATAGCAGGGAGCTCAGCCCCAGTGATATACCGGGTTGTAAGCACTACCTTCTGTACCGCTTTGCGGTTGGATGGAAAGCAGTTTCCTGTAGTCCACAACCTGCTCCTTTGTCTTGCTGACATTGATGCACTTATTAATGAAGCCTGATGTGGTAAACTCTCAATACCATCGGATCAATCCCGGAACATATTCCAGTCTATGCTAGCGAAACAGTCCTGTAGCTTGTCATGGAAATGGATATTGTATTATGTCCCTGATAATGTCCTTGAAGGATCTGGATCCGCCATACACACTGGCTGGTAGGTGGGGGACCAACACATGGTTTATCCAGGTGTTGTGGTTGTTCCTGCCCCAGATTCCATGAGTGAGCGAATGTGTTCACAAACTGTGTAGGGCCCTATGAAATCCGTTTTTATTTGTAAATATGTTTTTTTGCCTGATTCCATTTTTCCCAAATTCTGTTTTCTCAGTTTTGTTTTTTGGGGGTTTTCAATCTTGAAAACACACTTTTTAAATAGAAAAACAAGTAAATTGGATGTTCAAGTCCACAACAATGTTTGAACCACATCAGGAGACTCCATTTGAGGGCTGGGAAAAATCTAAGAAATGTTGGTTTTGGAGTGCAATTACCCTTTAATTCAGTGTGTGCACGGACATGAATTTAAAACCTGAGCCCCACCCATGCCCGCGAGGTTCAGGCCCGACCCTATCCAAGCCCGATTGCTTCTGCCAAATTTAAGGACTGGCCCAACCCGACATCAGAAATAACTTCTTTACTAAAAACATTAGCTGCTCCTCTCTGTGTCACCCGCTCCTGGCTCGCAGCTCGCTCATGGTGCTCTGAGTCTGTAAGTATCCATAGCAATGGCTCCGATTAGGCTGCTCAGCTAAATGAAGAGGCACCAGAGAGCAGTTAGCTGTTAGCTACTTTTCGTTAGTCAGACATAACTCAAGGAACATTATTTTCTGTGAATTAATCTCTCCTGCCTTATATTTGATGAGGTTGAAGCACTTATGTCTGAGACAGATACGACTGTACTGCGCAGCAGAGAATGCGCAGCAGAGAATGCGCAGCAGAGAATGCGCAGCAGAGAATGCGCAGCAGAGAATGCGCAGCAGAGAATGGCTCGGCTTCAAAATGTTAGTGATACCCGAGCCCTGCCCATACCCTAGTTATTGATGGAAAAACAGGCCCTGCCCAGCCCTAATCCAGTTTGCTGTTGGCTTTTCAGAAAGTTGCAGGGAATCCGAATCACTAGTGCATTTAGTTCATGTCTTATGATAAACTTGGGCAAATTAATAACTTTTCTAATAAGTTCAAAACATTTAGTTAATTTCCAACTAATTTCAATACATTTTCTAATATTGTTGAATTCCCTTTTAATGTCTGGATTCCGTGTTTCCTTCTGTGTTCTCCACAACGCAGATTTTATAGGGCCCTAAATGTGGAAATGCCACTGAATCTGCAGGAAACCACGGTAGGAACCCCCACACGTGTGTGAACACATGCATACACACTCACTGGCCTGGTTCCAGTGGGCCCGTCTCATTTGTACTAGTCATTAGGGGTGTAACGATTCACCGACGCGGTCCCCGGCTCAAATGTTTAAGATATTAGTGTATATGTCCATGGGACCCCAAACCTATCCAAATGTAGCATACATCGGTCAGGAAATCGATTTCAAGCGTTATGAATCACCGGGTTCGCCATTTTTTTGTTGCTGCACAAATTACTTTCTACTTTCCGGAAATATCTCATATTTTGTGACTTCACATTTTGCATGCCGAACAACCCCAGACAATATCAGTAGCCTAGTCAAACTGCGGGCTGTGTGCGCGCTGACCAACGAGCAGTAGGCCTACTCCTGATCTGGTACATCTACGTGTCACCTTCAGCATTTAAATGTTTCGTGAAATTGCTTGCGCAATATTAGGCTTTATTAGTTGAGTGACAACCAATGTCATTTGCTAGGTTATTTTTATAAAATACATAACATCGTGCCGGAGACAACTCATATGGCTGTACATGCTGATCGGGACTTGGCCTACTTTGGATTTTTGTAAACATTTTGGGGTTGTTTAGCATGAAGCAAGCAGTGTATATATGGTCATTTTTACATATACAGGGTCAAGTTGATAATTTCGTAGTGAGGACAGCAATCACTTTTGCTACTCCTACTGCATGGTCGAAGCTGGAGAAGAAGAGAAGCTCACTCTCCTAGTCAGTCAACTTCCAAACGGTCTAAACCATTCGATTATGAGATGAGATGTTCTCCTTTTGGTAGGTATTTTCATTATTAAACATGCAATGAACTACACGGAGGGAAAGTACATTGTGCATTCAGCACCACAGACAGGACTCCTGTTAACGGGTATGCACAAAAACACAAGGAGAGAGAGCTCAACATTACATTTAAACTACTCAATCAGTGTGAGGAGTGTTAGTGGAATGTGATTCACATTTAACAAACAAACAAAAAAAGTTTTTTTTCTTCACATTTTCAAACAGTCCATTTATATTTTCCAACGGGGCTATACATTTTGGGTAAGTTTTTTTTCTTTCTCGCCTGAGTAGGGTTGTTTCACTGCCAAAAATAAAACTAAACCATCTAGTGTACAGCGAAATAACAACAATGTCAAATACAGGTAGTCAATTAATATCCAATCACATTAACCGTTACTCGCTCGTGGGAATTCAACTAACGGTCCGTATGTAGCCAAACGCAGCTGCTGCTCATGTTGGTATCTGTACGGATGGCACAAAAGCCATGACAGGGAGACATAGTGCAGTGGTAACGCACGTGCAAGCAGTTGCTCCTGATGCCACTTGGGCACACTGCAGTATCCACTGAGAGGCTCTTGCTGCTAAGGGAATGCCTGACAGCTTGAAAGACATTTTTATAAACACTACAGTGAAAATGATTAACTTAGTTAAAGCAAGGCCCCTGAACTCTCGTGTATTTGGATTTCATGTAATGGACATACACAACATAGTCCAAATTGGTGAAGTGAAATGGGGAAAAAATTACTTAAAAAAAAAAAAAAAAAAAAAGTGGTACGTGCATATGTATTCACCCCCTTTGCTATGAAGCCCCTAAATAAGATCTGGTGAAACCAATTACCTCCAGAAGTCACATAATTAGTTAAATAAATTCCAACTGTGTGCAATCTAAGTGTCACATGATCTCAGTATATATACACACACACCTATTCTGAAAGGGCCCAGAGTCTGCAACACCACTAAGCAAGGGGCACCACCAAGGAAGCGGCACCATAAAGACCAAGGACCTCTCCAAACAGGTCAGGGACAAAGTTGTGGAGAAGTACAGATCAGGGTTGGGTTATAAAAAAATATCAGAAACTTTGAACATCCCATGGACCACCATTAAATCCATTATTAAAAAATTGAAAGAATATGGCACCACAGCAAACCAGCAAACCTGCGAAGAGAGGGCCGCCCACCAAACTCACGGACCAGGCAAGGAGGGCATTAATCAGAGAGGCAACAAAGAGACCGAAGATAACCCTGAAGGAGCTGCAGAAGGTCCACAGTGGAGATTGGAGTGTCTGTCCATAGGACCACTTTGAGACGTACACTCCACAGAGCTGGGCTTTACGGAGGAGTGGACAGGCATATGGAAGAAGGTTCTCTGGTCAGATGAGACTAAAATTGAGCTTTTTGGCATCAAAGAAAATGCTATGTCTGGCTCAAACCCAACACTTCATCACCCCGAGAACACCATCCCTAAAGTGAAGCATGGTGGGTGCAGCATCATGCTGTGGGGATGTTTTCATTGGCAGGGACTGGAAAGAATGATGGATGGCACTAAATACAGGGAAATTCTTGAGGGAAACCTGTTTCAGTCTTTGAGATTTGAGAATTGGATGGAGATTCACCTTCCAGCAGAACAATGACCCTAAGCATACTGCTAAAGCAACACTCGAGTGGTTTAAAGGGAAACGTTTAAATATCTTGGAATTCCCTAGTCAAAGCCCAGACCTCAATCCAATTGAGAATCTGTGGTATGACTTAAATATTACTGTACAACAGCGGAACCCATCCAACTTGAAGGAGCTGGAGCAGACATACCCCAAGAGACTTGCAGCTGTAATTGCAGCAAAAGGTGGCTCTACAAAGTATTGACTTTGGGGGGGTGAATAGTTATGCACACTCAATTTCATTTTTTTTGTGTTCTTGTTTGTTTCACAATAAAAAATATTTTGCATCTTCAAAGTGGTAGGCATGTTGTGTAAATCAAATGATACAACCCACCCCCCCAAAATCTGTTTTAGTTCCAGGTTGTAAGGCAACAAAATAGGAAAAATGCCAAGGGTGTGAATACTTTTGCAAGCCACTGTATCTGGGTGATGTTTTTTCTTGCCTGAATGATCTGAATCTAGGATTACAGGGACTCTCCGCAACTTTATTCAATGTGCGGTAAGTTGGAGTAAATTGGTGCTCTTCTCTGTCTGCGTTAACCTCTCTAGTGGGTGTGGGACGCAACCATCCCACCTGGCCAACATCTGATGAAATTGCAGAGCGCCAAATTCAAAAACATACAAGTGTTATACATCGGCTTAAAGATGAACCTCTTGTTAATCCAACCACGGTGTCAGATTTCAAAAAGGCTTTACGGCGAAAGCATACCATGCGATTATCTGAGGACCGCGCCCAGCGCACAAAACAGTTACCAGCCAAGTAGATTAGTCACAAAAGTCAGAAATAGCAATAAAATGAATCACTTATCTTTGATGATCTTCATATGGTTGCACTCCCGAGAGTCCCAGTTATATAATAAATGTTCGTTTTGTTCAAGAAAGTCCCTCTTGATATCCAAAAACCTCAGCTTTGTTGGCGCGTCTTGTTCAGTAATCCAATGGCTCAAATGCAGTCACAACAGGCAGACGAAAAATCCAAATACTATCAGTAAAGTTTGTAGAAACATGTTTATAATCAATCTTCAGGTTGTTTTTAGTCATAATAATCGATAATATTTCAACCGAACAATAGCTTCGTCAATATAAAAGAAAAACAAGAAAGACTCGCTCTTGGTCGCGTGCAGAAAACAGCTCTGGGGACTTCCCACTATCCACTGACTCAGAGTGGTCTTACTCCCTCATTTTTCAGAATACAAGCCTGAAACCATTTCTAAAGACTTATAATATAATAATAATATATGCCATTTAGCAGACATCTAGTGGAAGCCATAGGAGCTGCAATCTAGGTCCAAACCATTGACATACTGTATAAGCAGGCAAGAGAAAAGCACCCACATAAAAAAAATATCTCACTTCCTGGATGGATTTTACTCAGGTTTTCGCCTGCCATATCAGTTCTGTTATACTCAGACATTATTTTAACAGTTTTGGAAACTTTAGAGTGTTTTCTATCCAAATCTACCAATTATATGCATATCCAAGCTTCTGGGCCTGAGAAACAGGCAGTTTACTTTGGACATGCTTTTCATCCGGAGGTGAAAATAGTTCCCCCTACCCTCGTGAGATTAACAAGGACAACACACAGGTCTTTCAATCATTGTATGATTTTTTTGTGTGCAAATGAACTCAAGCTTACGGACATTGTCAAATGTGATATATAGCAAAGCACCTGAGTGAGTTGAGTGCGCAATTACGCAGGTACTTTCCCGAATTGGATGACACGAACAACTGGATTCATTATCCCTTTCATTCCCTGCCTCCAGTCCACTTACCGATATCTGAACAAGAGAGCCTCATCAAAATTTCAGCAAGCAGTTCTGTGAAAATTGAATTTAATCAGAAGCCACTGCCAGATTTCTGGAGTGGGCTGTACTCCGAGTGCCCTGCCTTGGCAAATCGCGCTGTTAAGACACTGATGCCCTTGCAACCACGTACCTATGTGAGAGTGGATTCTTCACTCTCACTAGCATGAAAACTAAATACAGGCACAGACTGTGTGTGGAAAATGATTGAACTTTGTTAAAGCAAGGCCCCTGAACTCTCGTGTATTTTCTGCGCTATGCAATGATATGGGCAGCGACCACGTAACACTTTTACAACATACAGAAGTGTGCTGGTTATCAAGGGGCAAAGTATTGACGCGTTTTTTTGTTTTTAATTGTGAGATCAGCTTAAAGTTTTCTTTACTGACTATAATTTCCACTAGTCTGACCGCTTGCTGGTTTAAGAGTTTCTCACACGACTGACCTGAGTGATGTTTTTTTTCTCACCTGAATGAACGAAATCTAGGATTACAGGGACTCCGCAACTATATTCAATGTGCAGGAGGCTATGATTAAGAAGTTGGAGCTCTTCTCTGTCTGCATTAACAAACACAACACAAAGGTCTTTGCATCATTTGTATGATATTTTTGTGTGCAAATGAATTCAAGCTTACGGACAATATCAATGTCAAAAGCACCTGGGTGAGCTGGATGCACAATTACACTGGTACTTTCCCGAAACAGGATGACACAAATAACTGGATTCGTTATCCCTTTCATGCCCTGCCTCTAGTTCACTTATTGATATCTGAACAAGAGAACCTCATTGAAATTGCAGCAAAATTGAATGAAAATGTGAAAATTGAATTTAATCAAAAGCCACTGGCAGATTTCTGGTACTTGCTGATCACACTTAAGACACTGATGCCCTTTGCGACCACGTACCTATGTGAGAGTGGATTCTCGGCCCTCACTAGCATGAAAACTTAATACAGGCACAGACTGTGTGTGGAAAATGATTTAAGACTGAGACTCTCTCCAATACAACCCAACATTGCAGAGTTATGAGCATCCTTTCAAGCACACCCTTCTTATTAAACTATAGTGAGTTATTCACAATTTTCGATGAACAAATAAGGTTTATATGTAAGATGGTTAAATAAAGAGCAAAATTATTTATTATTATTATTTATGCCCTGGTCCTATAAGAGCTCTTTGTCACTTCCCACGAGCCGGGTTGTGACAAAAACTCACACTCATTCTTATGCTTAATAAATGTATCGTATAGTGTGTGTGTGGCAGGCTTACAATGACAAAAAAAAACAGCATTTGAGAGTGCGCTGACCCTGGTGCTAGAGGGGGTACGCAGCTGGAGGTTGAATGTTTGAAGGGGTACGGGACTATAACAAGTTTGGGAACCACTGGACTAGAGCGGTGAAGTCAGGTATAGTTTCTGACGTTGCGATGCGCAGGATTGCTGAGAGGTGAGAGTCAGTAAGAGATGATCTGTGCCTTGACTTGTTATATTTCATTACTGAAAAGGTTTGTTCACGTATGTAGGTTGACCCAAACAGTACAAAGATCTTCTGAGCATGACTCCTAATCTTTGGAAGGATTTGTTTGTCGAGACATGCATAGAACCTCGTCAGTGACATTGTTTTGAATAGTTCTCCAATCACTGCATCAGACTGAAGATGGATAAGCTCAAGTTGCAGGTCAGTGGGAGCGTTATCCACATTGAAGGTGAAAGGAGAGGAAACCAACAGCATGTCATTTTCCAACACTTTGAAATCCTGAAAACGACGAGAAAACTCCCCGTTCAAAGCACACAGCAGAGACGTATACTTCTCCCTCTGGTCATCTGATAGGGAACAGACTAGTAGTGTCATCTGATAGGGAACAGACTAGTAGTGTCATCTGATAGGGAACAGACTAGTAGTGTCATCTGATAGGGAACAGACTAGTAGTGTCATCTGATAGGGAACAGACTAGTAGTGTCATCTGATAGGGAACAGACTAGTAGTGTCATCTGATAGGGAACAGACTAGTAGTGTCATCTGATAGGGAACAGACTAGTAGTGTCATCTGATAGGGAACAGATTAGTAGTGTCATCTGATAGGGAACAGACTAGTAGTGTCATCTGATAGGGAACAGACTAGTAGTGTCATCTGATAGGGAACAGACTAGTAGTGTCATCTGATAGGGAACAGACTAGTAGTGTCATCTGATAGGGAACAGACTAGTAGTGTCATCTGATAGGGAACAGACTAGTAGTGTCATCTGATAGGGAACAGACTAGTAGTGTCATCTGATAGGGAACAGACTAGTAGTGTCATCTGATAGGGAACAGACTAGTAGTGTCATCTGATAGGGAACAGACTAGTAGTGTCATCTGATAGGGAACAGACTAGTAGTGTCATCTGATAGGGAACAGACTAGTAGTGTCATCTGATAAGGAACAGACTAGTAGTGTTGGAAGGTGGGTGAGATTGTTGTCATCTGATAAGGAACAGACTAGTAGTGACATCTGATAAGGAACAGACTAGTAGTGTCAGAAGGTGGGTGAGATTGTTGTCATCTGATAGGGAACAGACTAGTAGTGTCAGAAGGTGGGTGAGATTGTTGTCATCTGATAGGGAACAGACTAGTAGTGTCATCTGATAAGGAACAGACTAGTAGTGTTGGAAGGTGGGTGAGATTGTTGTCATCTGATAAGGAACAGACTAGTAGTGACATCTGATAAGGAACAGACTAGTAGTGTCAGAAGGTGGGTGAGATTGTTGTCATCTGATAGGGAACAGACTAGTAGTGTCAGAAGGTGGGTGAGATTGTTGTCATCTGATAAGGAACAGACTAGTAGTGTCGGAAGGTGGGTGAGATTGTTGTCATCTGATAAGGAACAGACTAGTAGTGTCAGAAGGTGGGTGAGATTGTTGTCATCTGATAAGGAACAGACTAGTAGTGTCGGAAGGTGGGTGAGATTGTTGTCATCTGATAGGGAACAGACTAGTAGTGTCATCTGATAAGGAACAGACTAGTAGTGTCAGAAGGTGGGTGAGATTGTTGTCATCTGATAAGGAACAGACTAGTAGTGTCATCTGATAGGGAACAGACTATTCGTGTCGGAAGGTGGGTGAGATTGTTGTCATCTGATAGGGAACAGACTAGTAGTGTCGGAAGGTGGGTGAGATTGTTGCCTTCTACTTGGTGGGTCAGGAGGAGTCATTTTCCCTCGAAGGCTTTGACAAGGCTGTACATCTGATGTGCTAAAAGGCCCTTCCCTTGTAGTTTGGAATTCAGTTCATTCATGAGGGCCCTGATGTCATCGGTGAAGGTAAAAGGAGCCAACCATTTTTTTAAATCTTGCATTTGAGGGAAATCCACATTTTCCTTTCATTTGCAAAATTCAGCAATATCCGACTTCAGGTCCCACATCCTTTTAAGCACCTTCCCCAAACTCAGACATCTCACGTTTGTGTGGTAGGGGAGATTTGCATGACCCGGCTCTGTCTCTTCCAACAGTGAGACAAATTGCCTGTGGTTTAAAGATTTTTCTCTTATGAAGTTTACTGCATTAATGACTATCCACAACATGGCTCATTTTCAGAACACATTTACAGAGCACCTCCTGATGAATAATGCAATGCAGGTTTTAGCTCAGCTATTTGATCTTGTATCCTTTTCAAATGGCCAACATGTTTTCCTGTCAAGTTTGGGGACCCATCAGTGGTCACACTAGATAACTTTTCAAAACTCAGTCCCAGCTTTGCCACACACTTATTAACCTCCTCCAATAAATCTTTCCCTGTGACTGTGCTCTTCATTGACTGCACTGAAGCAAGCTCCTCTGTTTCAAAGTCTGGGGTTATGCCTCGTAAGAATATCAACAATTGTGCATCACTGCTCTCACCCAGGGCCAAGAAGAAATCGGTGAAATCCTTTACCTTGTCTTTCAACTTGTGTTCCATATTCTCTGCGATGTCCTCAACACGCCGGGTCACTGTTCGTCTTGACAGGGAAACCTTTTCAAACAGCTCTTTCTTGTCGGGGCAAAGTATTGCTGCGGAGTGAATTAAACATTCTTTATCGAATTCACCCTCAGCTTCTCTGCATGCTTTGTCTGGAAGTGTCGGGACAGCGATGCTCTCTTTGCACACTAAGCACACAGCTTTCCCTGATATCTCAATAAATAAATATTTTGATGTCTACTATTGCTGGAACACCCTACATTCATTGTCTATTTTCCTTTTCTTTGAAAAACTCATTTTTGCTCAATTTCTAGATAGCTACTATTTGTAAATGTGACGTGTGTGTCAGCCTGTCAGTCCCCCCTCCACCTTTCTCCACATCACCCGTCTCCTTTTTCATTAATCCCTCTCTCGCTCTCTCACCCCATTTCATTTCACCATCTCTCCATTTCCTCTTCCTCTATCTACCTTACCTTCACACATGGAGTAGATGACAGTCTGTTACCGGTGCATCCCAAATGGCTCTGGTCAAAAGTAGAGGTCACTACATAGAAAATAGGGTTTCCATTTGGTATGTAGCTGTGAGTCTCCTTACAGTTGCTCTCACCCCTCTCCTCAGCCTGGGAAGTCCTGTTAGGTGAAGTGTTGGCTGACCCATGGAAAGATGGATATGCCTTCTCCATCGCCCACCTCACCCCGCCACCGTCCCCAGACACAGGGCTATCTGCCCTCATGTCACCGTTTGTCCCCCACACTCACCTTGTCGGGGTGTCACCCTACGAGACAGGCTGGGAACCTAGGGGACACAGGGGCTGTGGGTGGAAGGTACTGGGGAGGTACCGGGGGTACGTGGTGGAGGGCAGGTGGGGGTGTTGGGAAGGGACTTACAGGAGCCTAGGAAATATAGTAATATAGTTCTGGAAGGGGGGGGGGTATAGTTTATATGAAAAGTTACTGTGGTTACTGGGGTTGAAATACAAGATGGTAAAATGTCTTCTTTTTGACTCACATAGACATTTGTTATACAGTTTATAAACAGTGTTTTCATACAACTAGTAATTGATTTATCGATAATTTGATTCATCAATCAATCCTTGATTCATACAGTGCATTCAGAAAGTATTCAGACCCCTTCACATTTTTCATATTTTGTTATGTTGCAACCTTATACAAATTATTTAAATTATTTTTCCTCAAAAATCTACACACAATACCCCATAATGACAAAGCAAAAACAGGTTTTTAGAAATGTTTGCACATTTATACAAATTGAAAAAACGGATATATCACATTTACATAAATATTCAGACCCTTTACTCAATACTTTGTTGAAGCACCTTTGGCAGCGATTAAAGCCTTGAGTATTCATGGGTATGACACTACAAGCTTGGCACACCTGTATTTGGGGAGTTTCTCCAATTCTTCTCTGCAGATCCTCTCAAGCTCTGTCAGGTTGGATGGGAGCGTTGCTGCGCAGCTATTTTCAGGTCTCTCCAGAGATCAGGATCTAGTCTGGACTCTGGCTGGGCCACTCAATTGCATTCAGAGACTTGTCCCGAAGCCACTCCTGCGTTGTCTTGGCTGTGTGCTTAGGGTCGTTGTCTTGTTGGAAGGTGAACCTTCGGCCCAGTCTGAGGTCCTGAGTGCTCTGGAGCAGGTTTTCATCACTAATCTCGCTGTACTTTGTTCAGTTCATCTCCCTCGATCCTGACTAGAATCCCAGTCCCTGCTGCTGAAATGCATCCCCACAGCATGATGCTACCGCCAACATGCTTCACCGTAGGGAGGGTGCCTGGTTTCCTCCAGACATGACATTTGGCATTCAGGCCAAAGAGTTCAATCTTGTTTTCATCAGACCAGAGAATCCTGTTTCTCATGATCTGAGAGTCATTTAGGTGCATGTTGGCAAACTCCAAACGGCTGTCATGTGCCTTTTACTGAGGAGTGGCTTCCATCTGGTCACTCTACCATAAAGGCCTGATTGGTGAAGTGCAGAGATGGTTGTCCTTCTGGAAAGTTCTCCCATCCCTACAGGGGACTCTTGAGCTCTGTCTGAGTGACCATTGGTCACTCCCTGACCAAGGCTTTTTTCCCCTGATTGCTCAGTTTGGCCAAACTTCTTCCATTTAAGAATAATGGAGGCCAACTTATATAGACAAGTGTGTGTGCCTTTCCACATCATGTCCAGTCATTTGAATTGACCAAAGGTGGACTCCACTCAAGTTGTAGAAACAGGATGCACCTAAACTCAATTTTGAGGAGCAAAGAGTCTGAATACTTATGTCAATAATGAATTTCAGTTTAAAATATATATATATATATATACATTTGCAAAAAATTATGTTATTGTGTGTAGATTGATGAGGACAAATATGAATTTAATCCATTTTAGAATAAGGCTGCAAATTTGGAAAAAGTCAAGGAGTCTGAATACTTTCCGAATGCACTGTATCTCTCCTTTTGTCTCTCAGCGTGTCACCCATTGCTGGTTTCCTGGACGACTATGCGTATGTTATCTGTGGTCTGCTGGACCTGTACGAGGCCACGCTGCAGCCAGAGTGGCTCCGCTGGGGGGAGGAGCTACAGGACCGACAGGACCTCCTCTTCTGGGACGCAGAGGGAGGGGGCTACTACTGCAGCGACCCCACAGATCCCACCGTACTGCTGCGACTCAAACAGGGTCAGTTTCTTTCTCAATGATGTTGTGTAGAAAAGTCATGAAGAATGGCTCTACCCACTCATTATGTCATGTTTGCCAGGAGATGTTTTTCTGTCCTGGAGAAAAAAAGTAAATGTTTGTAAGAGCACCAGGTCTTATTTCTAAATGGCACAGCTCCAATCTCCAGTAATTGAACACACACAACTTTATTTTCGTAACATTTATGGACTTTTACATTTTTTATTTATTAATTTTTAGAATTTCTTTGGGGGAGGTTACTTTTTAGCCTTTTTTTCCCTCCCCAATTTCGTGATATCCAATTGGTAGTTACAGCCTTGTCCCATCGCTGCAACTCCCGTACGGACTCGGGAGAGCCGAAGGTCGAGAGCCATGCGTCCTCCAAAACACGACCCTGCCAAACCGCACTGCTTCTCGACACACTTCTCTTTTAACCCGGAAGCCGGCTGCGCCAATGTGTCGGACGAAACACCGTACAACTGGCGTCGGAAGTCAACGTGCAGGCGCCCGCCCCGCCACAAGGAGTTGCTAGAGAGTGATTGGACAAGGACATCCCAGCCGGCCAAACCCTCCCCTAACCCGGATGACACTGGGCCAATTGTGCGCCACTTATAGCTTAAAATAGCATTTGAACAAATTCAGGACATGAAAAAGTCCTGACTTTTCAAAAAAAATCTAGTTTTTCTACCTTGTCAGGACATTCGGTGAATTGTAAGGACATCGAGGTACTTAGGTAGGAAAACAAGTGCACATGCAGACAGACAGACAGGCTGACAATAGCACAAACACTTGCACAAACACACCACCTTGTGCAAATGGCTCTGACAACACATACCAAGGTAGGGATAAAAAGTCAAATGGAAAGATACAAGATAAAAAGATGATAATTATTTTTGTTTTAGCCTGTTGACAGATTAAAACTGACTTGTGTTGGTGTGCCTGTGTGTGTGCGTGACTCCACATTTTAAATGCATGTGTGTCATGTGTGGTGCCTGTGTGTGTGATTAGACCAGACGGCAAGGCCTTTTCTCATCTCTGAGGATTGACGGGGCCATTATGTTGCTCGCAATGTGTTGAATTCAGCTCCATTAGTGATGCTACACCTCTGTGTGTGTACGTGTGTGTACGTGTGTGTGCGTGTGTGTGTACGTGTGTGTACGTGTGTGTGTGTGCGTGTGTGTGTGTGTGTGTGTGTGTGTGTGTGTGTGTGTGTGTGTGTGTGTGTGTGTGTGTGTGTGTGTGTGTTTCTGTCACAGGAAGATGGATTGCACAGTGCCACTGTGTATTTTACATTCCCGACCCAAAGCTGTGTGCGTCTCACCCCGTTCCACCACTCTTTGCTGTGTGTGTGTGTGTGTGTGTGTGTGTGTGTGTGTGTGTGTGTGTTTCATCTCAATCCACTGTTCCGTGTGGGTATGATTTCTGCCATGGGGCTCAGGGTGAGGAGAGATATGAAAAACGATTTAGTGAACCCTATGTGGTTATGCATGACTGTGTGCATAGGCCTCCTGCCTTGGGGATCACAGTAAATGTATACAATTATTTAGTGGACTATAGCCTCTCGCGTACGTGCGTGCGTGCGTGTGTGTGTGTGTGTGTGTGTGTGTGTGTGTGTGTGTGTGTGTCAGAAACCATCTCCTATCTGTCTGTCTGAATCAAAAGCAGATGGCTTGTGTTAGTCATCACCCATCACCACCCCCCCCCACACACACACACACAGACAGACATTCACGCACACTCATGTGTTGGTAGACTGCTAAGAGTTAGCTGTGTAGCGTAAGGTCAGAGGTCATGAGAAGTAAGGCTGGGAATTGCAAGGGACCACATGATACGGTATTATCAAAAAACTGAGGTTGCCGACACGATATGTGTTGCGATTCTATACTGTGATTTTATTGCGATTCGAGCCATGAGAAAACGAGTTTTGATCAGTCATGGAAATAAAAGTGCTGAAAACATTAGCTCCATATTTAAAAAGAAGCTAGAAAACAAGCTGGTGCTGGTACAGCAAACTACTGCAAAAATGATATTGCAATATTGTTGATACGATGTATCATAAAAAATATTATCCTGATATGTAACTATCAATAATTTATTTTGTCCCCCCCATCACTAATGGGAAGAGCAGCGCTGTGATCTCATTGGCCACCAAAAGGAGATAAACACCAATCATTTAACAGGACTGAGTCACGAGGTCACCTGTCAGTCATTTCAAGTCACATCTGACACACATTGATGCACATGCATACGCACGCACACATACAGGCACGCTCAGGCATAATCCGAACAAATGTTCTCCCCAGCAAACGTATGTAGAGGAGCCTTTTCTCTTACTGCAGGAGTCACTTGTCAAAGATCTATTTCATTTGAAAAAGTTGAAGTTGGCTCTGAGTCTGAATACAAAACAGTACACACTTTTTGATCTTTCACCCAACATATGAAATGAGTGTCTTTTACATCTTTCTGTTTCTCTCAGACCAGGATGGTGCGGAGCCCAATGCGAACTCTGTGTCTGCCTTGAACCTACTGCGTCTGTCCCACTACACTGGTCGTAAGGACTGGTCACAGCGGTCACAACAGCTACTGGCTGCCTTCTCTGACCGGCTGACCAGAGTCCCCATAGCCCTGCCAGAGATGGTCAGGGGCCTGATGGCTAACCACTACACACTCAAACAGGTAACACAAACTGTGTACGGTCCACACAAACACACACGCACACCAACTCAAAAGTTGCACAGTTTGGAGTGGAACAAACTGAACTTTTACCATACGGCTGGATATTTGTGCTAACAAAGGAGATGAAAAAACATTTAGGGAGAGAAAGAAAAGAAGGCAAGAACATTGGAAGTGTTCTGTCCATCATATTTCACCTGCGGAGGAGAAGTCACCGAGGGGGCGGAGATAACAAGCTGTGTGTGTGTGTGTGTGTGTGTATAAGTCAGATAGGGGGCTGATGATAACAAGCTAGGGATCAGACAAGGTTAGCCGAGCCCCGAACACACCTTCTCCTCTCTCGTTACTGCTACAACCGCCACTCTGACCTCTAGCTCTTGCCTCTCTCTGGATCCTTCTCTCTTTTCTCTCTCTCTTTTTCTATCTCTCTCTCTTCAAATCCTCTCTGTCCTATACCTCTTTATTGCTCGGTCGCTCAGTCTTTCTCTGTCTTAGTATAATTTCTTCATCATTCATTCCTTCTCCCTTTAATGTTCTCCTTGGATGACCTTGAATAAGGGTTTCACATTTGGGAAAATTACACTCTCTAATTGTTTTATATTTTTGACATTTTGTCAGGAAATGCAGCTCCGTCTCAGGTTCTGCTGTTGTGCAGTGGTTGCACAGCCTTTCCTCTACAGGGAGCCAGGTTTTCCTGTGTCTACCCTTCTCAATGGCAAGGCTGTACTTTGTCAAGGTTTTGATGGTAACCATGGTCAAATATTTAGCCACGGTGTACAGTAGTGTCGATTTAGGGCCAGATAGCACTGCATTTTGCTTTGTGCATGTATTTGTGTTTCCCAATAAGCAATATAGTTTTGTTTTGACTGTGTTGTAATTTGGTTTATCGTGAAATTCTCTCTCTCTCTCTCTCTCTCTCTCTCTCTTCTTCTCTCCTCCCTCTCTTCCTTCTCTCCTCCCTCTCTTTCCCCTCTCTCTCTCTCTCTCTCTCTCTCTCTCTCTCTCTCTCTCTCTCTCTCTCTCTCTCTCTCTCTCTCTTCCTTCTCTCATCCCTCTCTCTCTTCCCCCTCCCCTCTTTCTCTCTCTCTTTCTCTCTTTCTCTCTTTCTTCCCTCCTCTCTAGATAGTAATCTGTGGTCAGAGGGATGCACCGGACACCTCCAGTCTGCTAGCAACAGTCAACTCTCTGTTCCTTCCACACAAGGTAAGAATTAAGGGCTAAATCCATTATTAGGCAGTTTTTAGCAGCAATCCACCAGTACAGTACATCCTGACCAACCTCTCTCTAAATTAGTTATTACTAGTTAGTTGTTACTTATAAACTGGGACGTTCAAGCCCTGGATGCTGATTGACTGAAAGCTGTGGTATATCAGACAATATACCACGGGTATGACACAAAATAGCTTGTTTAGTGTTCTAATTACGGTGGTAACCTGTTTAAATAGTAATAAGGCACCTTGGGGTTTTATGGTATATGGACTGTATCCAAGCACTCCACGTTGTGCAATATACACGTTGTGTATATTTGCCATATACCACACCCCCTTGGGCTTTATTGCTTATTTAAATTATTTCTAAGTTATTTTGGAGTGACACATCCTCTTGTCCTTAAGTTTGTCTCATAATGAGTTTTACAGCAATCATACCAAAAGGTCAGGTTGTCAAATTCATCTCTCTCACACACACACACACACATTCATACTCTCACACGGTCTCAAACACACACACACACACACACACACACACACACACACACACACACACACACACACACACACACTTTCATACTCTCACACGGTCTCAAACACACACACACACACACACACACACACACACACACACACACACACACACACACACACACACACACACACACACACACACACACACACACACACACACACACACACACACAGCAGGTCTGGTTGTGACAGTGCCTGGGGTGTTGGCTAACCTCGTGTTGTTTAAATGTCAGGCACAGTGGCCTCGCTGTATCGCAAGTGATTATTAAGGCCTAAATGAATCCTAATGAAACTACTGATTTAGAGGACGACCGATTTGAGTTTTTTTCACGTCCGATACCAATTTTTTGAGGTCAAAGAGACCGATATGTTATGACAATAATAAATAGAATTCAATTTGAACATTTTGAGACTTTTTCCCAGAGACAACCATATATGCAGTAACAAATACATTATACAACCATACAATCAATTTGACTTTGTCTTTAACAATTTAACTACATAACAACATAATGGTTATCATTTATTTGAATGGTCAATCTCTTCATAAACTGGGTAAATCAAGATGTAGCCTAGGCCTACTCACAATACAGGTGGATGCATCTTCATTAGGAGTGTGTTCATCCATTGAGATGTTGAGATCGTTTTGGCTGATTCCAGTGGTCTTTGGGGCTGCAGATGACAATCTGTTTCCCTTTTCATTTGGGACCATTTAGGCCTACTGATCAACAACATTTTCATTTAAGTAGTCTATTGTCTTCTTTTAGAAAAAAATATGCGCTGTCTCCTGTTTCCTGTCTCCTGTCTCCACTCGCGCAGCCAGACAGTTGGGCTTGGGCGGTTCGTCTTGGCAAGGGAAAAACAATCAGCTTTGAAATTAGCACATTTTGCGTTATGGTTTGCTATCGCAAATAAAGTTCCAGAGGAACGTTAGTGAACTGATGCTAGCTTCAGAGCTACATGTACATTTACATGTACATTCTGTATTTATTTTTTTATTGGCGGAGTAATCTAATCAATTGTCTCTTTTTTTTAAAAAGATGAGGCTAGTTGATTTGCAGCAAGCGCTGGTGTAAAGTAAAAAATACTTTAAAGTACCACTTATTGGTACTTTATTTTACTATTTATATTTTTGACTACTTTTACTTCACTACATTCCTTAAGAAAATCTTGTACTTTTTACTCCATACATTTTCCTTGACACCTAAAAATACTCGTTACATTTTGAATGCCTTGCAGGACAGGAAAATAGTCAAATTCACACACTTATCAACCGAACATCCCTGGTCATCCCTATTGCCTCTGATCTGGCGGACTCACTAAACAGAGAACATCCCTGGTCATCCCTACTGCCTCTGATCTGGTGGACTCACTAAACAGAGAACATCCCTGGTCATCCCTACTGCCTCTGATCTGGCGGACTCACTAAACAGAGAACATCCCTGGTCATCCCTACTGCCTCTGATCTGGTGGACTCACTAAACAGAGAACATCCCTGGTCATCCCTACTGCCTCTGATCTGGCGGACTCACTAAACAGAGAACATCCCTGGTCATCCCTACTGCCTCTGATCTGGCGGACTCACTAAACAGAGAACATCCCTGGTCATCCCTATTGCCTCTGATCTGGTGGACTCACTAAACAGAGAACATCCCTGGTCATCCCTATTGCCTCTGATCTGGCGGACTCACTAAACAGAGAACATCCCTGGTCATCCCTACTGCCTCTGATCTGGCGGACTCACTAAACAGAGAACATCCCTGGTCATCCCTATTGCCTCTGATCTGGCGGACTCACTAAACAGAGAACATCCCTGGTCATCCCTATTGCCTCTGATCTGGTGGACTCACTAAACAGAGAACATCCCTGGTCATCCCTATTGCCTCTGATCTGGCGGACTCACTAAACAGAGAACATCCCTGGTCATCCCTACTGCCTCTGATCTGGCGGACTCACTAAACAGAGAACATCCCTGGTCATCCCTACTGCCTCTGATCTGGCGGACTCACTAAACAGAGAACATCCCTGGTCATCCCTACTGCCTCTGATCTGGCGGACTCACTAAACACACATGCTTCGTTTGTAAATGATATCTGAATGTTGGAGTGTGCCCGTGGCTTTCCGTAAATTAAAAAAAAGAAAAGAAAATGGTGCCGTCTGGCTTGCTTAATATAAGGAATTTGAATTGATTTAAACTTTTGATACTTAAGTATATTTTAAACCAAATACTTTTAGACTTTTACTCAAGTAGAATTTTACTTGATTTTCTATTAAGGTATCTTTACTTTTACTCAAGTATGACAGTTGGGTACTTTTTCCACCCCTGTCAGCCAGCCACCATTAGGCTACTGTGTAGCTGTAGGCCTATTTCTAAAATAGGCCTAGTTGTTTCCTTGTGTGAATAGTTTTTTCAGCAACCCTCCTTTTGTAAAATGGATACTTCTGGATTTTGGCAATGAGGCCCTTTATTTTCTTCCCCAGATGTATCCCCCTTTCAATGTATCAATTGCCCGTGACATAGCTTTACCATTTATATCCTGTGTTTGACTTGGGCAGGAGGTCACCGGAGCTGAATAGCCAACCAGCACCTCAAATTTTCTACTGAGCTCATTGTCCTCATATAGAATATTAGCTCAAAAGTATTGTGGAGCTCTTGCCCATATAAACAGTAGCCTACCAGTCCCAGAAATAAATAGGCCTCCAGCACCTATTTCAGTCCAAGCTCCTATCTTTATTCATCTCATGTCATTATGAGTTTTATTCATTTCTTTGTTGTCTTTTCTTTTGTTCGCATGTGAACATGTTGGGTTTCTCTGATCACGCCACCTCAGCACGGATATAGAAAAAGGCTCATTTGGGGATGTTCCATAGCTGAGTATTTCTTCTCTTAACACACCATCACCAATGAGCCAATCGTTCAGCCTGCCTCTTAGAACCACAGTCCTGCTCAGCGGCGGCAATCAGGAATTTTTCACTGGGGGTAGCTGTGAGGTAACTTGGCCATCGCACAGGGGTAGAGGGATGCATCACAGCAGGACCCGTGGGCTCCGACAGAGATCATTGCGGCACAGTCTGCGTTTTTCATTTTTCATGGCTACAAACCCAGGCACTTAATTAATGAAAATATTTGTGTGAAGTAACTGTATATAGTCCTATATAAAACTTAGCATAATGTTGATTTATTGTGTATGTGTATGTAGCCTACCCTACTATGTGAGAGAGATGCATGGAACAATTCCAATGCCTTTAATGGCAAATAGAGAAACGTTTCATCTCCTTTCTTTGCCCAGCAAAACTTTGGCCTTACGTCTGTATAAACACATTACAGTCCACACACTGCCACTGACAGTCCACGCACTGCCACTGACAGTCCACACACTGCCACTGACAGTCCACACACTGCCACTGACAGTCCACACACTGCCACTGACAGTCCACTCACTGCCACTGACAGTCCACACACTACCACTGACAGTCCACACACTGCCACTGGCAGTCCACACACTGCCACTGGCAGTCCACACACTGCCACTGACAGTCCACACACTGCCACTGACAGTCCACGCACTGCCACTGACAGTCCACGCACTACCACTGACAGTCCACGCACTGCCACTGACAGTCCACGCACTGCCACTGACAGTCCACGCACTGCCACTGACAGTCCACACACTGCCACTGACAGTCCACACACTGCCACTGACAGTCCACTCACTGCCACTGACAGTCCACACACTACCACTGACAGTCCACACACTACCACTGACAGTCCACACACTGCCACTGGCAGTCCACACACTGCCACTGACAGTCCACACACTGCCACTGACAGTCCACGCACTGCCACTGACAGTCCACGCACTACCACTGACAGTCCACGCACTACCACTGACAGTCCACGCACTGCCACTGACAGTCCACACACTGCCACTGACAGTCCACGCACTACCACTGATAGTCCACGCACTGCCACTGACAGTCCACGCACTGCCACTGACAGTCCACGCACTGCCACTGACAGTCCACGCACTGCCACTGACAGTCCACGCACTGCCACTGACAGTCCACGCACTGCCACCGACAGTCCACGCACTGCCACCGACAGTCCACGCACTGCGACCGACAGTCCACGCACTACCACCGACAGTCCACGCACTGCCACCGACAGTCCACGCACTGCCACCGACAGTCCACGCACTGCCACCGACAGTCCACGCACTGCCACCGACAGTCCACGCACTGCCACCGACAGTCCACGCACTGCCACCGACAGTCCACGCACTGCCACCGACAGTCCACGCACTGCCACCGACAGTCCACGCACTGCCACCGACAGTCCACGCACTGCCACCGACAGTCCACGCACTACCACCGACAGTCCACGCACTGCCACCGACAGTCCACGCACTGCCACCGACAGTCCACGCACTGCCACCGACAGTCCACGCACTGCCACCGACAGTCCACGCACTGCCACCGACAGGTCTGTGGGTTCGTTGTGTGAATGAATAAATTAATGAAATTCTCTCTGCCTGTTTTTTTGCAATGCAGCAATGTATCCATTTATCCAGTGTGATCACATCATACCATAGCTTCACGTCGCTCTCACCTTTCAAACTTCCACGACAGTTCATTGCCAACACTGTCGCCTATTTTATATCTGTTCAGCAAACAAGTGGATCGATCAACGCTTCTCTCCACGAAAAGTTCTCGGTTTCAAACTACAGAACCAGTCAAAGGTTTGGACACAACTATTCATTCAACGTTTTTTCTTTATTTTGACTATTTTCTGCATTGTAGAATAATAGTGAAGACATAAACTATGAAATAACACATATGGAATCATGTAGTAACCAAGAAAGTGTTAAACAAATCAAAATAGATGTTATATTCTTTGCCTTGATGACAGCTTTGCACACTCTTGGCATTCTCTCAACCAGCTTCATGAGGTAGTCACCTGGAATGCATTTCAATTAACAGGTGTGCCATGTTAATTTGTGGAATGTCTTTCCTCAATGCATTTGAGCCAACCCGTTGTGTGACAAGGTAGGGGTGCTATACAGAAGATAGCCCTATTTGATAAAATACCAAGTCCATATTATGGCAAGAACAGCTCAAATAAGCAAAGAAAATGACAGTCCATCATTACTTTAAGACATGAGTCATTCAATCTGTAAAATTTCAAGAACTTTGAAAGTTTCTTTTAAGTGCACAATAAACATCAAGCGTTATGATGAAACTGGCTCTCATGAGGACCGCCACAGGAAAGGAAGACCCAGAGTTACCTCTTCTGCAGAGGATAAGTCCATTAGAGTTAACTGCACCTCAGATTGCAGCCCAAATAAATGCTTCACAGAGTTCAACTAATAGATACATCAACTGTTCAGAGGAGACTGCGTGAATCAGGCCTTCATGGTCGAATTGTTGCAAAGAAACCACTACTTGGTTTGCTTAGGCAAAGAAACACAAACAATGGACATTAGACCTCTGGAAATCGGTCCTTTGGTCTGATGAGTCCAGATTTGAGATTTTTGGTTCCAACCGCCGTTTCTTTGTGAGACGCAGAGTAGGTGAACGGATGATCTCCGCATGTGTGGTTCCCTCCGTGAATAATGGAGGAGGAGGTGTGATGTTGTGGGGGTGTATTTCTGGTGACACTGTCTGTGATTTATTTAGAATTCAAGGCACACTTAACCAGCATGGCTACCACAGCATTCTGCAGCGATACACCATCCCATCGGGTTTGCTCTTAGTGGGACTATCATTTGTTTTTCAACAGGACAATGACCCAGGTCACACCTCCAGGCTGTGTAAAGGTTATTTGACATAGAAGGAGAGTGATGGTGCTGCATCAGATGACCTGGCCTCCACAATCTCCCTGACCTCAACCCTATTGAGATGGTTTGGGATGAGTTGGACCGCAGAGTGAAGGAAAAGCCAACAAGTGCTCAGCATATGTGGGAACTCCTTTAAGACTGTTGGTGAAGCATTCCAGGTGAAACTAGTTGAGAGAATGCCAAGAGTGTGCAAAGCTGTTATCAAGGCAAAGGGTGACTACTTTGAAGAATCTCAAGTATAAAATATGTTTTGACTTATTAACACTTTTTTTCCCGTATGTTTTGATGTCTTTGTTATTGTTCTACAATGTAGAAAATAGTAAAAAATAAAGAAAAACCCTTGAATGAGTCTATATATAGCACAGGCTACCTGTTTAAGAGAGAGGTGAGTTGCCAGAGGAGATGCATCAATTACAAGGAGGGAGCGGTGAAATATCCGCCAGAGTTTAGGCTACCCTTGTCAATAAGTGATTGCACAGATTCAAATGTAGGCCTGGTGTCAACATTACCATCCGTTGGTTCACAAAAATGTGTCAACAGCAGATAGAATATGGACAGGCTGCGTGCATGTGTTTCTATTCTCTAATGGTTGTCAATTTCATCTTCATATACAGTAGCCTAGGCCTATATCACAGCTGTCTCCATATGTCCCCTCCACTTTCCTTGTCAATTTATGTGATGGGCTACATTGATTTGGCATTATCCTATAGTGTCGACTAGTTGTTGATGTCCTATAGAAAGGATTTGAAGCAGAGACGAGGTTTTTAATACTTTTTTCCCCTTTTTTTCCCTGAGAAATGTGATTTGAGCAAGATGCGCTGCAGGCGGCTTTGATTAATGGGTCCTTTTAGGTGGGTGGGTGCGCATGTATGAGTTCGCTAATTATCTCTGTCCATTCAGAGAGTTTCCTAAAATAAGTCGAGCCTGTCTGGACTTTATCTCTTTAATCAGGTAGGAAGAAAACTGTCGGCAGCCAGCGTCACGAGGGTCGGCATGTGCAATTGAGGAAGGATGACAGGTGGCGGTTTTGCATTGCCTCTCTTATTTAATGGGGAGCAGAAAATGAAAAGTGATTCATCCTGTAGGATGAATATCCTAATGTTTTCAGTAGCGTATTATTTCTTCCAGTATGTGATGTTTCTCTCATTACGGCGTCCTCTCTAGCCACTGTCTAACAACATGCCCTAATGCCACTGAGGAAAGACCGAGGCAATCTATACTTTGCGACCACTGACACTTACGCACACCAACACACACAGTCACACACACACTCAATGCAATTCTATTATCTTTATCGTGAGGTAGTCTGCTGCTGTTTAGCAGTCATTTGTTTGGAAAGAAAATGCTATAATGCTCATTTATTTCACATGTTTAAACATGTACCGTGGCGATATCTCAGTTCAATGGGGTAATGGGAACACGTAGGAGATCACAGCATAGAGATCGACCATGAGGATTACCACCAGGACCAGCAATAACCCGTACAGATGAACATGTAGAGAGAATGTCATGCAGCACCGGATAAAGCCATGAGTAGAATGATGCCGCACAAGAGAAGAGAGAGAAGGTAACAGGACACCGCTGGGTGTCCATATTCAAATGCCCTAAGAAGTTCTGGGAGAGAGCAATGTCAGCTCTAGCTAAGAGGGTCAGGGATAACGTGGGACCTCGGGATGTTTCTGGGGCTTAGAATGGAGAGCAGAAAAAGAGGGATAGAAAATGGAAACCCTCGGTTGGGCCGATATCATCATGAATGGAAGGAGAGATGTTGTCATTTTTAACAAGCCTATAATTGAGAGAAAGAAAGAGGGTACCGCAGACATGCATATCCAGATGTAGACAAAACAGAAAGCCATTAGCAGTACCCTTGGACACACACACACACACACACCCCAGGAGAGAGATCCTTGGGCGGGCCGAGAGCTGATAATCTAACAGTGGTTCCCAACCCTTTTCTGAATTTTGCTCTGGCCCAGAGTTCCCCGGAAGTTCCCCCTCATGTGCATTTTACCAGTAAGCCTATGGTCTCATGAGTCTTCTCAAGTACCCCCTATGGATAGGCCAAGTACCCCAGGTTAGCACCCCTGGTTGGGAACCACTGATTTAATACACTAAAGGCCCCCTGAGTACAATATTGCCCTCTAGCGGGAGAACTACAGTTCCCATAACATCTGATAGGAGAGAGAGGAAGGGAGGGAGAGAGGGAGGGAGGGAGAGGAAAGGATGGAGGGAGAGAGAGAGTGAGAGAGAGAGAGGGAGGGAGGGAGAGGAAATGATCGAGGGAGAGAGAGAGGGAGGGAGGGAGAGGAAAGGATCGAGGGAGAGAGAGAGTGAGAGAGAGGGAGGGAGGGAGGGAGGGAGGGAGGGAGGGAGAGGAAAGGATGGAGAGAGAGAGGGAGGGAGGGAGGGAGAGAGGGAGGGAGGGAGAGAGAGAGCGGAGGAAATAAAATAACAAGGGAAGTGTTCTCCACGACACATTAGGCAGAGGGAGAGACGATGTAGTTTAATTCAATTCTAATCATGAAGTCATCTGTCGGTCAGGGCTGAGGCAAGGCAGGGTTAATTGAGGGGAATGAGCTGTGTCCAGTTTGATGCATTTTAGCACAAGTGCACGTACTTTGTTTATTCCATGTATATTCATTGCTCTAATCTAGAGCCCTCAAACTCAACTCTGGATCTCGACGCTAGTTCCAGAGTGTTTGTTCATTGTTTTAAACCTGGGACACCAGGTGGGTGTAATGAATTATCAGGTAGAACAGAAAACCAGCAGGCTCTGGACCTCGTAGCGTTGAATACCCCTGCTCTAGAGTTAAATGCTCCCCTAACCCCCCCATATCAATTAATGCTCCAGACAATGATGTGTAAAATCGGCCTTGATTGTAATTGCTGTGTGCTAGATGTTGGTAGATGTTCTATTGAAGGCCAATATGGGTTGATTATCAGGGTTGCTGGTTGTGCCTAACCTTTTTCTCACATAGGTTTTACGACGGTTACAAGTAAACACAGATCACCTTTTAACAAGTACCCAATCTCTGTTACACACGCCCTTTCGCTCTGGATCTCTTTCCTTTTCTCGTCTCTTTCTTATTCAGTCTAAAAATCACCTTCCTTTTCACACCCTCTCTTTCTATCATAAGGGAATAGGGATTAGCAGTATTTTACACTAGTGCCGGCTGTCGGCTATACAGCCGATTACAGAGTATTTTTCAATCGGGTACTTTTTTTCCACAAATTTACTAGGCTAGTCAGAAAAAGAAGTCCGCTGAGCCCATTGCTGCTAGAATGCTGGGATATGCCTATCGTCCAATCTATTGATAGGACAGGCGTCTGTCAGTCACAAAGTGAGCGATGACAGGGAAACACGGATGGTTTGACCGTCTGCTGTCAGTCCGGCCTCTCGGTACCTGGGTGTGTGTGCGAGCTGTGGTCGCAGTCAAATTTCTACACATAGGAAGAGCGCATGAATTTGCACATCCCATATAATGTGTTATGGATTAGTTGAAATCCACACAGCCTATTGTTGAATGGCACATTCATTCATTTTATTTCAAGCGCTGGGTCCGACAGTAACGATGGCCCGGGGCCACTAAATCACGTTGGGCCAGTGGATATCGTCAGTCACTGGGCCAGTAACTTTTCAGTGCCTTTTTGCATTCCGGTTCAACATCTACCTGCTCTGTCGCAGTCTACCGTTGAAGACTACACGTGTAAATGTCATGCTATTTGTATTTGACAAATCTGATTGGCTGTTCATTCAAGTGCCACCACGCAACTTCTCGAGCAGTACTGATGTCTCACTGAGCGTATTTCTTTTAGGGAAAGCGATTTGCAAAGGTTAACCTCCAATAGTGAACATAATAGCAATATGCCAGCTGCTGTTGATAGTCTGCAAAAAGAAAGCTTTAAAAAAAATGCTGGGCATTCCTCTTGGCTAGTCTACTGTAACCATGTCATTTCTCTTTTGGTATGTTTTTCATGGTTTGGGAAAGGCCCCTTAGTTCCAGTGAAGGCAAATCTTAACACTACGCTACAGCATACTAGATGATTCTGTGCTTCTAACTTCGTGGCAACAGTTTGGGGAAGGCCCTTTCCTGTTTCAGCATGACCATGCCCCCGTACACAAAGCGAGGTCCATACAGAAATGGTTTGTTGAGGTTGGTATGGTAGAACTTAACTGTCCTGCACAGAGCCCAGACCTCAACCCCATCAAACACCTTGAGGATGTATTGGAACGGCAACTGTGAGCCAGGCCTAAGCGCCCAACATCAGTGCCCGAACCTCACTAAGGCTGTTTTCGCTGAATGGAAGCAATTACCCGCAGTAATGCTCCAACATCTAGTGGAAAGCCTTCCCAGAAGTGTGAGGCTCTTATAGCAGCAAACGGGGAACCAACTCCATGTTAATGCCCATGATTTTGGAATGAGAGCAGGTGTCCACATTCTTTTAGTCATGTTATCGGGAACTGGAACACGCTGTTCACGTCGATCCAGAGCATCCCAAACATGCTCAATGGGTGTCATGTCTGGTGAGTATGGCACATTTGCAGCTTCCGTGAATTGTGTACAGATTATTGCATTAACATGCTGAAACATGAGGTGATGGCGGGGGATGAATGGCTCGATAATGGGCCTCAGGATCTCGTCATTCGTATCTCTGTGCATTCAAATTGCCATAGATAAAATGCAATTGTGTTCGTTGTTCATAGCTACCCATACCATAACCCCACCGCCATCACGGGGTACTCTGTTCACAAACCGCTCGCTGCAGTCAGGTCAAGACCATGGTGAGGCTTGCGAGTATGCAGATGAGCTTCCCTGAGACAGTTTCTGACAGTTTGTGCAGAAATGATTTGGTTGTGCAAACCCACAGTTTCATCAACTGTCCGGGTGGCTGGGCTCAGACAATCTCGCAGGTGAAGAAGCCAGATGTGGAGGTCCTGGGCTGGCATTGTCTGCGGTTGGACATGCTGCCAAATTCTCTAAAACAACGTTGGCGGCGGAATTTGGTAAATTAATGTTCATTTATTTATCTGGCAACAGCTCTGGTGGACATTCCTGCAGTCAGCATGCCAATTGCACGCTCCCTCAACTTGAGACATCTGAAATGTCTTGAGTCAAGTATTCAACACATTTGTTATGGCAAACCTACATTTTCTTAAGTCACATAAGCGGCATGGACTCACTCTGTAAAAACTGAGGATGGATAAACAGCATTGTAGTTACTCCACAATACTAACATAAATGAACGAGTGAAAAGAAGAATGTGTCACGGCTGGCTAGGTGTGTAGAGAGGAATCAGGCGCAGAGAGCAGAGAGGTCCAGGGGAAAGATGCACTTTAATGCAGCACCAAAAGTAAATGCCCAAACACACACAAAATAGGATCAGGTGTAACTAACGAGACATAACTAACCGAAAAGAAAAAGGGATCGGTGGCGGCTAGTAGGCCGGTGACGACGACCGCCGAGCACCACCCGAACAGGCGGGGGGGCCAACTTCGGCGGGAGTCGTGACAGAAAGTCTGTACAGAATAAGAAAATATGGCAAACATGCTTCCTGTTTGCAATAAGACACTAAAGTAATACTGCAAAATATGTGGAAAAGAAATGTACTTTTTGTCCTGAATATAAAGCATTATGTTTGGGGGAAATCCAACATCGCTACTTGTCATATTTTCAAGCATGGTGGTAGCTGCGTCATGTTATGGATATGCTCATTAGCAAGGACTAAGGAGTTTTGTTTGTATAAAAATAAAGACCTGAGAACAGGCACAATCCTAGAGGAAAACCTGCTTTCCAACAGACACTGGGAGACATATTTTAACTTTCAGAAGGACAATAACCTTAAACCCAAGGCCAAATATACACAAGTTACTTACCAAGACGACATTGAAGGTTCCCGAGTGGCCCATTTACAGTTTTGACTTAAATGGGCTTGAAAATCTATGGCACGACTTGAAAATGACTGTCTAGTAGTGGTGCAACGGATCACAAAACTCGTCGTTCGGATCACGGTTTTGAGTCACGGATCGGATCGTTTTTCAGATCAGCAAAATAAAAAGGGAGACACAACTTTGCTTTCCATTTATTACTTAAAGAACACTTAAAGCAAGGAACTTTTCAATGTTTAAATAAAATATTAAAATAAAATATTCAGTACTCAATTGTTAAATTAAAGTGCAATATGAGGCATGATACCTTCTTCCTTTGAACAATAGTGAATGAAAAAATAGCCTGTGTCCACATCATCAAACAAAAGTACAAAAAGAAAGAAAGCAAAACAGACCTGAGCTTATAAATTAAAATTATTTTTTTCCAAAAGTTGAGGATGTCTACATTGTCTGGGGAGAGGGTAGACCTCTTTGCAGTCACTCTGTCCCCTGTCGTGGAGAACACACTCTCGCTAGGAACTGAAGTGCCAGGCACAGTCAGATAGTGTCTTGTCGTCATGGCAATGTGATGGTATTTACGCTCATTGCTTTTCCACCATGCCAGTGGGACACCATCCACTGAAACGCCGCTTGCTGCCTTGTAGGATGCCTCCTCTTTGATGGTGTTGGCAAACGTCTTGCCTGTTCCCTTGCTCGCAAAGGTCTCCCCGAAAAGCTCCTTCATGGCTGAATTATTTTGCAGAGGTGCCTCTGATTCTGCTCCTGTCGGCTCTGTGGCTTGACCCTGCAGAGAAAATGACTTGACCTATTCAACTAATTATTTATTTTCATGTTTCATAGAACTATAATTGTGACAAAAGCCATTATTATTCCAAGTCAAAAATGGATGATTCTAATAGCAATAGAATAGACTAAGATTAGACTGCACTATATTTATTATTTAAGTAATTCACTTTTTCTTTTTTTTCTTTTACCTCTTCAGTGGCCAGAATCTCAGTGGTGACATCACTGTATGTCCTCCGGGGCAGGGCAGGGTCTAAGTGAGACAGGGACTTCAACCTTGGATCCAGTGCAGTAGCTCTATGAAGGTAGTCCAGTACATTAGGGGGGCATCTGGGGTTCAGGTCCTCTCTAATGGCAGCCTTGACATCTCTAGTAATGGTGCTGTCTTCCTCACTTGGGGCCATGGATTGTAGAATCCTTGTTTTTCAGAGGTAGGATCATGGACACAGACGGTGCAGTTTCAGTGCTCCTTAGGGTTGTAACCGTTTTTGGGGGTTTGACCACCTGGAGGACCTCCTCTGACACTTCCACGTCATCATCAGACAAGGTGACTATGTCTTTATGTTTTCTTCAGGGTCTTGTCTGTCAGTGCAGAGTATAGAGCTGCTCAAGATGGCGCTCCAACATGTCATAAGTGGAGGTCCATGTTGTTGTGACATGGTGTATGAGCTTGTGGGTCGGTAGCTGTAGCATTGGCTGTTGTGCCCCGGTGGAAAAAGGAAACCACCTTCTTGATCCTCCCAAGGAGGCGGTCCATCTGGTTTACTGAGATTCCCCTTTGAGATGCTAAATTGATCACATGTGCAAAGCAAGCTATCTGTGGCCCCAGTTCAGCCTCTATCACTGCATTTGCTTGGTTCTTGGCATTATCTTTGATGGTTGGGATATTGCTGTTGGGCCTCTCTAGCTTCCACTCTGCTACTGCTCCTAGCAGTACCTGCGCCAGATTTGTGCCTGTGTGACTCTGATAGAGGGGGCGTGTCTGTAGCACCGGACTTCACATCTCTCACGCCTCTGGTGTAGTGAGCAGTCACATTTACTTAGCTCTCCGTTGCCCTGGAGGTTCAGCCGTCTGTGGTGAGGGCAACAGAGGATGTCTTGGGTAATTCGTCAACAATTTTGATATTTTCCTGTTCATAAAGATCTGGCACGATATTACATCAAAGTTTATTTGTCACGTGCACCCGAATACAACAACCTTACAGTGAGATGCTTACTTATAGGCTCTAACCAATAGTGCAAAAAAGGTATTAGGTGAACAATAGGTAAGTAAAGAAATAAAACAACAGTATAAAGACAGGCTATATACAGTAGCGAGGCTATAAAAGTAGCGAGGATACATACAGACACCAGTTAGTCAGGCTGATTGAGGTAGTATGTACATGTAGATATGATTAAAGTGACTATGCATATATGATGAAAAGAGAGTAGCAGTAGCGTAAAAGAGGGGTTGGCGGGTGGTGGGTGGTGGGACACAATGCAGATAGCCCGGTTAGCCAATGTGAGGGAGCACTGGTTGGTTGGCCCAATTGAGGTAGTATGTACATGAATGTATAGTTCAAGTGACTGTGCATATATGATAAACAGAGAGTAGCAGCAGCATAAAAGAGGGGTTGGGGGGGAGCACACAATGCAAATAGTCTGGGTAGCCATTTGATTATCTGTTCAGGAGTCTTATGTCTTGGGGGTAGAAAGAGAACGGTAGTAGAGAAAACAGTCTATGACAGGGGAGGCTGGGGTCTTTGACAATTTTTAGGACCTTCCCCTGACACCGTCTGGTGTAGAGGTCCTGGATGGCAGGCAGCTTAGCCCCAGTGATGTACTGGGCCATATGCACTACCCTCTGTAGTGCCTTGCAGTCGGAGGCCGAGCAGTTGCCGTAACAGGCAGTGATGCAACCAGGATGCTCTCGATATTGCAGCTGTAGAACCTTTTGAGGATCTCAGGACCCATGACAAATCTTTTTAGTTTCCTGAAGGGGAATAGGCTTTGTCGTGTCCTCTTCACCACTGTCTTGGTGTGTTTGGACCATTCTAGTTTGTTGTTGATGTGGACACCAACCTGCTCCACTACAGCCTGGTCGACGAGAATGGGGGCGTGCTCGGTCCATCTTCATACAGAAGTGGGTGCGCCAGGGGATTTCGTAGCGTGGCTCAAGCCCTTTCGGGAGGCTTTTCCAGTTCTTCAGCTCCTCCGCTAGCTCCATGGCTGTCAATGGTCTTATTTTCTTCTTTGCTTTTTGCTACGCGAGCATCCAGGATTGATTCGTTGGGATTCAACGTGCCCCGTTCACGTGAACAGTGCACGCAAATGCTTTTTTTTAAATTATCAAATCAACCTTCAGGCTTCAGAGTAAAACACAGCACGCATCAGTCTTGCCTCTATCTTTTCACTGCAGCTCTGCATCGAGACGTAGGGAATTATGACTTCAAAAAGTCAGCCCGGCAGTAAAACTGTATTTCACACTATGATGGTTAAACTTTGCAATTGATCTGCGGTTCACATGCGTGCCGAACCGTGGGGGGTGATCCGTACAGGTCACGGATCAGCTACAGTCCGTTACACCTCTACTGTCTAACAATGATGAACAACCAACTTGACAGAGCTTGAAGAGTTTAAAAAAGAATCATGAGCAAATATTGTACAATCCAGGTGTACAAATCTCTTAGAGACGTGCCCAAAACGACACAGCTGTAATCGCTGCCAACTACGGTCTGTTACACCACTACTGTCTAACAATGATGAACAACCAACTTGACAGAGCTTTAATTAAGAGTATAACAAATAATCATGGGAGCTGAATACTTATTTAATCAAGATTAGATAAATGTTCAACCCCTTGAGTCAATACATGTTAGAATCACCTTTGGCAGCGATTACAGCTGTGTCTTTTTGGGTACGTCTCTAAGAGCTTTGTACACCTGGATTGTACAATATTTGCCCATTTATTATTTTTTAAACCCTCCTAGCTCTGTCAACTTGGTTGTTCATCATTGTTAGACTGTAGTGGTGTAACAGACCGTAGTTGATCCGTACGGATCACCCCCCCCCCGCAGTTCAACACGCATGTGAAGCGCGGATCAATTGCCAAGTTCAACCAAAGTGTTGACAGTGGAGTAGTCAAATGCTGCTGTCTGTGTAGCAAAGCCCATGTTTAATACCTGCTTGCTTCTTCAATCATACCTGGATTGTAGATCGCTGAAAAAAAGCCTCTTAGAAGAAAGCTTGAAGCCTAAAGGCCTAGACAGTCAAAATTAAGTTTTCCCTGTGTTTTTATATAACATTGTACAACAGCTGATGAAACAAACACTGTATAAGTGTGAACACATTTGATCAGTGTTATTTCCTGATAGTTGCTGTTTACAATCTAGCATTCGAATGTACCAGAGGCCACCAAAATAGAGCATGTTCAGCAAAACATACATTTTAACACCTCCCAGTCCGGGGGAGCCTGGCTGGCTACTTTGTCTTGTGGAAAACATCTCAGTTAGACTGTATGTACCTCCACTTTAAACTATTCCTTTTCTAGGAAGACTCCCTGCACTAGTACTGTCTGCAGTACACCATTAGACCCAGAGAAGAGCATGAGAAAGGTTACTCTGGCTTGTTTCCTAGGGAGTGTACTAAGTAGTGCAGCAGGAAGGGGATTGGGTATGTGGAGGGGTTGTAAGGGCCCTTAAATGTCTGTGGCAGGTGTTGAAGGGGCCCTTGGGGTACTTGTATATGGGAGGGTTGTTGGGGGTGGTATTTGGGCGAGTCTGGGGGATCCTTTCAGGTGATTTGGGAAGGAGGGAAACGGGGGTAAGAAAGGACACGAGCAGAATGGAGATCAGGGGAATGGAGAGATGAAACAGGAGAAGACTGCAGAGAAGATGAGAAGGCAAAATAAATAAGGAGAGGACTCAGGAGGGGAAACAGAAAGAGAGGGATGAGTTGAGGACAGAGGTTTGTGGCCTCTAACAGCCAGGCCTGTAGAATGGTCTGTAATAAATGACAAATGACTTCTCTAACAAGACCTCTGAGACAGCAACAGAGTAAGGGGGAGGGAAGGAGGGGAGAGATAAAGGGGGGGAATAGAGGGAATTAGTAAGATGGAGGGGTGGAAGGGATGGGGGGGAAAGTGGGAGCAGGAGAGCTGAGAGAGGAGAGAGGAGCAATGGTAACAACCCTGCTGTCGACACAGGATGACAGCAGACTTAACAAGCATAGAACAGTCTGCCACCTTACACACTACTGATCTATCACTACTGCTTCCCTCTCTTTTACCAACTCCCTTCACTTATTCACGCTTTTCTCTCATTCGCTCTTCTCCCTTACATTCTCTCCTCCCTTTTCTCTTATCCTCTATCCTCCCTTCCCTCTTCCCCCCCATGTCCTTTTCTGAGCTGTAGGTGTTCTCGGAGCTACCCAGCATGCAACAGCTTGACTCGTCCCCCACCTGCTCTCCTCCCTTCTTTCCTCTCCTCCTCCTGTCGTCCAGTTCTGTCGGGGGTTCTCATCGTCCACTCTCAGAGAGTGCGTGTGTGTGTGTGTTAGCCATTTTATTGCACTCTGTTAATCGCCTGCTGAGCCTGCTGAGCCTATCGACCAGTCAGAGGCCAAACCATAGATTGATTGACAGCTCTAGACATTCTAGCAGACGGATTCCATCTCAGGGAGCTGTCTGCAGCCTTCCGACATCTCCATTTCTCCTTCCTTCACGATTACACTCCAATCAACTCCTATCATCATCACTCTATCGTCACGTCTCCATCCATCTGTCCCTCACCTTCTCATCTCCCGTAGGGAAAAGAAAGAGGGAGAAGTTGGGATGGATGAAGGGTGGGGAGGGATGAGTGTGCATATGTGAAGTTTGCGAACTCAGTCAGTGTTTAAACTCCGATCAGTCTCTGTCAATGACTCCAGTTGTAGCCCACGTCAGATCCTCTTTGGCTGTCTCTCTCTCCGCGGTTTCGTCTCGTGTTGTCTGTCACTCCTCAACAAGGCTCAGCTCTTATTCACACAGCTATGTAAATAATACCCACGGCACACTGATAAGACACACACGCACCCTGGAGAATCAGGAATATGTAGCCAATCGCGTTTGTGCGTCGGAACAATACAGAGTGAGGATGTTGACTGATTGTAGAGGCTGATACACACACACACCCACCCACTCTGGAGGATGTAACCTGTGTGTGTGTGTGTGTGTGTGTGTGTGTGTGTGTGTGTGTGTGTGTGTGTGTGTGTGTGTGTGCGTGCGTGCGTGCGTGCGTGCGTGCGTGCGTGCGTGCGTGCGTGCGTGCGTGCGTGCGTGCGTGCGTGCTTTGGAGCAATAGGGAGTGGAGATGTTTCTGTTGACTGATAAACACTCAATTAGGCAGCTAGTCAATGGCGCCGAGCAAGCATCCTCTCCTTCAGTCATTCCTCTCTTGGCTGTCCTATAGGATCGGGTAGCATCTATCGACGTCTGGGACTGAGATTTCTCTCTCTCACTCTCTGCTACCTCTAACTCAACCCTCTCTTCTTTTTCTGTCTCTTTCCCCTAACTCTCCTCCTCTTCCTCTCCACTCTCTTCCTCTCCTCTCTCTTCCTCTCCTCTCTGGTACTTCTTTGACACAATCACACTCTCCAGTTCCCGTGGACGAATCGTATTAATGAATCAGATCAGGGTTTCCCTTGGTCCTAGCCTTCGCACTACACAGCTGATTCAATTAACCAACTCATTATCACGCTTTGATTATTTGAATCAGCTGTGTAGTGCTAGGACAAAAAACAAAATGTGCAGGACCGAGTTTGAGAAAGCATGGATTAAATAGCTTAATGCCATTGATTGGCCAGTGCGTCCGGACAAGACAGGTAGGCCCTGGACAGGTAGGCCCTGGGCAGGTAGGCCCTGGGCAGGTAGGCCCTGGGCAGGTAGGCCCTGGGCAGGTAGGCCCTGGGCAGCTTTCACCACTGTGTCCAGCTACTAATTCAACACTATAATTTAGCGTGTACCTAATCTCATCCACTAGCAAATCACATCAAATGTATTTATATAGCCCTTCGTACATCAGCTGATATCTCAAAGTGCTGTACAGAAACCCAGCCTAAAACCCCAAACAGCAAGCAATGCAGGTGTAGAAGCACGGTGGCTAGGAAAAACTCCCTAGAAAGGCCAAAACCTAGGAAGAAACCTAGAGAGGAACCAGGCTATGTGGGGTGGCCAGTCCTCTTCTGGCTGTGCCGGGTGGAGATTATAACAGAACATGGCCAAGATGTTCAAATGTTCATAAATGACCAGCATGGTCAAATAATAATAATCACAGACAGAACAGTTGAAACTGGAGCAGCAGCACAGCCAGGTGGACTGGGAACAGCAAGGAGTCATCATGTCAGGTAGTCCTGAGGCAAGCTCTCTCTCGGTCGAACCGTCTGGCTTCACAGTTCCTCAGAACTCAGGTGTGGCTGAAACAGCCACGGGTTTTAATTGGCTGATCCCTGTCAATCACCACCTAGCATAGCCCTTACAAACTCGCCCCTACATTGTGGACTTCAAAGCATGAGCAGCGCAAGTGATTTTCACAAAAATAGAAAAATACAAGTCTTGAGAAACAGTTTTCACGGATAAACGTTTATATGCACGAACTCAGAATCAATTGAGCTTCCCCCAAATTAGAATATTGGTCAATGTGGTAGAACGTTTATTTTGATTTGCTGATTTTCTGCATTTTTAACATTCCCGTCTAATACAGCTGTAGCGGGCTCTCTCCCCGTCCAGCCTCCATTTTAATCACACCCCTTTTCAAGTCCCACTTTGATGTGAAGTGTTACCAGGCTCCATGTGCCACCAATTAGTGTGTACCCAGTTCCAAATCGTCCCGAGCTTAAGACCGCCCTCGCAGCCTCTTTAGCCCAACACATACTCATTTTCAGTTTAGTGTGAAACCAGTAGTTTGACACAATCTGATCTTTTGGTAATTGTTGAGCTGCGGGTGACAACGCTAGTGGGACGTAGGTGGAGTGAACGGGGACTTTTGAAACGGGACTAATGTCCCAGTGGTATTTTAGCATTTAGAGCGAGTAATAATTCCTAGTCAAGTGGCGTTATTTATTTGGGATAATATTTGGGATAATCTCCTGATGATATCTTTTTATCGTCGCTCAACTTCCAACACAAGTCGTTTTGAAGCGACGTTAGGCTGTCAGTGGTTGGCTAACGGAACGCGGCAGGGCTTCCGATGTCTCGTCACCATGTGATTTAGACCATCTGTTGACTTCCTGATAAAACTCCTAGTTCACTGACACAGACCCCACAACTACAGTGGGGAGAAAAGTATTTGATACACTGCTGTTTTGTTTTGTGCAGGTTTTCCTACTTACAGAGCATGTAGGGGTCTGTAATTTTTATCATAGGTGCACTTCAACTGTGAGAGACTGAATCTAAAACAAAAATCACATTTTTAAGTAATTAATTTGCATTTTATTGCATGACATAAGTATTTGATACATCAGAAAGCAGAACTTAATAATTGGTACAGAAACCTTTGTTTGCAATTACAGAGATCATACATTTCCTGTAGTTCTTGACCAGGTTTGCACACACTGCAGCAGGGATTTTGGCCCACTCCTCCATACAGACCTTCTCCAGATCCTTCAGGTTTCGGGGCTGTCGCTGGGCAATACAGACTTTCAGCTCCCTCCAAAGATTTTCTATTGGGTTCAGGTCTGGAGACTGGCTAGGCCACTCCAGGACCTTGAGATGCTTCTTACGGAGCCACTCCTTAGTTGCCCTGGCTGTGTGTTTCGGGTCGTTGTCATGCTGGAAGACCCAGCCACGACCCATCTTCAATGCTCTTACTGAGGAAAGGAGGTTGTTGGCCAAGATCTCGCGATACATGGCCTCATCCATCCTCCCCTCAATACGGTGCAGTCGTCCTGTCCCCTTTGCAGAAAAGCATCCCCAAAGAATGATGTTTCCACCTCCATGCTTCACGGTTGGGATGGTGTTCTTGGGGTTGTACTCATCCTTCTTCTTCTTCCAAACACGGCGAGTGGAGTTTAGACCAAAAAGCTCTTCTCCCATTCCTCCTCTGGATCATCCAGATGGTCATTGGCAAACTTCAGACAGGCCTGGACATGCGCTGGCTTGAGCAGGGGGACCTTGCGTGCACTGCAGGATTTTAATCCATGACGGTGTAGTGTGTTACTAATGGTTTTCTTTGAGACTGTGGTCCCAGCTCTCTTCAGGTCATTGACCAGGTCCTGCTGTGTAGTTCTGGGCTGATCCCTCACCTTCCTCATGGTCATTGATGCCCCAGATCGAGGGTGATTGACCGTCATCTTGAACTTCTTCCATTTTCTAATAATTGCGCCAACACTTGTTGCCTTCTCACCAAGCTGCTTGCCTATAGTCCTGTAGCCCATCCCAGCCTTGGGCAGGTCTACAATTTAGCCCAGATGTCCTTACACAGTTCTCTGGTCTTGGCCATTGTGGAGAGGTTGGAGTCTGTTTGATTGAGTGTGTGGACAGGTGTCTTTTATACAGGTAACGAGTTCAAACAGGTGCATTTAATACAGGTAATGAGTGGAGAACAGGAGGGCTTCTTAAAGAAAAACTAAAAGGTCTGTGAGAGCCAGAATTCTTACTGGTTGGTACGTGATCAAATACTTATGTCATGCAATAAAATGCAAATTAATTAATTAAAAATCATACAATGTGATTTTCTGGATTTTTGTTTTAGATTCCGTCTCTCAAAGTTGAAGTGTACCTATGATAAAAAATTACAGACCTCTACATGCTTTGTAAGTAGGAAAACCTGCAAAATCGGCAGTATATCAAATACTTGTTCTCCCCACTGTATACCTCTCACTCTGCCTCTCGCCTGGTCTCTCTCCCTCGGCCTCTCACCCTCTCTCTCGTTAGATATTACATTAATACATGTATCTTGCGGTGATGTGAGCTGCTGACTGAGTGTGTGTTTTGCATGTGTGCCCGTGCTGTTCGCCACACGTCAGGCGGCGTCTGTGTTGCCTGCGGGGATGTCCAGATGCCAGGTTGTTTCAGTGACTGAACAGGTCCTCGACTCTGTGTGAGTGTGTGAGTGAGTGAGTGAGTGAGTGAGTGAGTGAGTGAGTGAGTGAGTGAGTGAGTGAGTGAGTGAGTGAGTGTGAGTGAGTGAGAGAGAGAGTACATCTCTTCATGCATGGCTGCACAAAGCCCAGGATTTCAGAGATGTTATGCTCATCACTCTTCCTCAGGTGTGTCAGAATTCAGGAGCTCATAAAGTGTGTGTGTGTGTGTGTGTGTGTGTGTGTGTGTGTGTGTGTGTGTGTGTGTGTGTGTGTGTGTGTGTGTGTGTGTGTGTGTGTGTGTGTGTGTGTGTGTGTGTGTGTGTGTGTGTGTCAACAGGCAGTGGGCTCCTGTGTATGTGTCTGTTTATTTGTGGCAGTGCAGGTAGGCTACACTGTTAGTTCTATTACTCTCTGTGTCATAAGCCTGAGCCATCTGTTCTCTAGCGCGCACACACACACACGCACACGCACACAGGTGGGACAGCTCATAATATCGCTGCACGGTTTAAACTTCATGGAAGAAGTGGAGTTTGGCACAAATGCAACACAGCGGTGTACGTGCCTGCGGTAGCAGGGTCAGTCAGAGTATGAGGGGACGAAGCCTGTGGGAGTTTAGCAATGCTGTTGTGTGCAGCCAACTGTGCCGTCTGTGCTAACGAACTACAGACTCACTCACCTAGAACACACACACACACACACACAGACTACGAATCCAACTATACACACACTCTCACATAGAGCCTTTGCCATGTATTGTCCCCAGGTGTATGACTGGATACAGATAGAAACATGACATCCATAGAGAAGTAGGTATGCTATCTGACACGTGACAGATAAGAAAGAAAGAGACCGAGAGAGAAGAAGAGTGAGGAAGAGAGAAAGAAAAGAGGTGGGAGTGGAACAGAGAGAAAGAAAGAGAGAAAGAAAGAGAGAAAGAAAGAGAGAAAGAGAGAAAGAAAGAAAGAAAGAAAGAAAGAAAGAAAGAAAGAAAGAAAGAAAGAAAGAAAGAAAGAAAGAAAGAAAGAAAGAAAGAAAGAAAGAAAGAAAGAAGGGGAAGAAAGAAAGAAAGGAGGGGAAGGAAGAAAGAAAGGAGGGGAAGGAAGAAAGAAAGGAGGGGAAGGAAGAGACTGAAAGAGAGGAAGAGCAGAGTCCAGTAGAAGGGTTCAGCAGGCCGGGGAAATCCTTATTTCGTCTCCATGGCAACAGTCATGCTGTTCTGCCCACATTCCATCACACTTCTCACCAGTGTTCCCCGAAGATAAATAAAATAAAACATATTTTGGTGTTATGCCAAACAAAAGCTCTTTCTCTCGCTCTGTAAATATAGTGTCCTGCCACGTCTCAGTATTAAAGCCCACTGCTCACTAAACCTCGGGCCTTGTTCCAAGTTCACTACTAGGCACTACTCCCCAGTAACTTCACTCAGATCTGAGAGGATAAGCACCGAAAAAAAAGGACATTTTACTTAGAGGGAGAGTTAATGACAACATTTCTAATGTCCATCCAATCCTGTCAGATCTATGAAGTGCCAAGGGGTTAGGGACTAGCAGTTGAAATGGAACCAGCCCATTAGTAACATGACCGCAACAAGACGCTCGATCCATGTAGATAAACTAGAGACCGACCGCAATTCCTCAGGTAGAAGGTCAGCAGCGGGTCACTCTCTCTCTCCTCCTCTTCTCATGAGTCCTCCTGTTCTCCATCCATCCCTCTCTCCCTCCATCTTTCTCTCCCCCACTCTTTGGGGAGCCAGATTGTCTGACAGGCTAAAGGAAGTGACACGCATTTGACAGGAAGCAGACTGAGGAACATAGATGTTCTGCTGCCTCTCAGTGACCACACACACCCACACACACACACACACTCCTTGTTACTGTAACTGGTGTGATGGGGGGCATCGACCCTAGTCTTATGAAGTTATTTCGGGGAGAGGGGGAGGCACAGGGAGGTGGAAAGGGGATCGATATGAATGTGGCGCTTCCTGATGAGAAGTCTGGAAAACAGACCCCCCCTAACTCCACACACATACACACACCCTAGTCTCACACACTGTGAGTCATGCACAGTGCAGAGCTGCCCTCGTCGATAAAAAGAGTGTTTGTTGATTGAAAAAGCTACCTCCTTGTTATCATCACCCCCCTTCTCTCTTCTGACAGGGCTACATTCTCGGAAGGGTAGGGTTAGGGTACCTTATTGTTCCCTGGTGTACAACAATGTCAAAATACACAATGTACCTTCAGAGGTACACAATCTCACATGGTACGGTTCGGTACCATTTACTGTGCATGTGTTAGTTACTGTGCATTTAGTATAATGGTACATTTCTGTACCCCATATTTTTCTGAAACAGAATCTTCCGTGCGCCGTAGAATTGGCGCCTTTCCCTATGTTGCTCTGTGCAACATAGGGAAAGCTAAATGAACCAGCATATTGGGATTGAGAACAATACATCGGAGGCAGCCTAGACGAGGAAACAGCACTTGCCTTAAACCCTATTTGGACGAGATTAGTTTTACTGTGGGTGGTCGGGTAATGTAATTATGTGCACAAGCGCAAAACACCACACCTGTCATTTTAGTTCCGTCCGAATCTGCCATGTCAGTCATTTGTAACAATTCCAGCCAGAATAACATACTGTTTTTGGGAGTATTCCAAGGTCCTCTGATAATACTAGTCCCGTGCGAATCGTCATCCCTGTGTTTTGAGAGAAATGTCTGCGTTTGACAGGTTTTGCTCACGCTTTGAACAAGAAACAATAACTGATTTGATAAATTGATCGTGCTGCCTACAGTTGAAGTCAGAAGTTTATGTACACAGCCAAATACATTTAAACTCAGTTTTTCACAATTCCACAAATCCTAGTAAAAATTCCCTGTCTTAGGTCAGTTAGGATCACCACTTTATTTTAAGAATGTGAAATGTCAGAATAATAGTAAAGATAATTATTTATTTCAGCTTGTATTTCTTTCATCACATTCCCAGTGGGTCAGAAATGTACATACAATCAATTAGTATTTGGTAGCATTGCCTTTAAATTGTTTGACTTGTGTCAAACATTTCAGGTAGCCTACCACAAGCTTCCTTCAATAAGTTGGATGAATTTTGGCCCATTCCTCCTGACAGAGCTGGTGTAACTGAGTCAGGTTTGTAGGCCTCCTTGCTCGCACACGCTTTTTCAGTTCTGCCCACAAATTGTCTATGGGATTGAGGTAAGGGCTTTGTGATGGCCACTCCAATACCTTGACTTCGTTGTCCTTATGCCATTTGCCACAACTTTGGAAGTATGCTTTGGGTCATTGTCCATTTGGAAGACCCATTTGTGACCAAGTTTTAACTTCCTGACTGATGTCTTGAGATATTGCTTCAATATATCCACATAATTTTCCTTCCTCATGATGCCATCTATTTTGTGAAGTGCACCAGTTCCTCCTGCAGCAAAGCACCCTCACAACATGATGCTGCCACCCCCGTGCTTCACGGTTGGGATGGTGTTCTTCTGCTTGCAAGCCTCCCCTTTTCCTCCAAACATAACGATGGTCAATATGGCCAAACAGTTCTATTTTTGTTTCATCAGACCAGAGGACATTTCTCCAAAAACTACGATCTTTGTCCCCATGTGCAATTGCAAACCGTAGTCTGGCTTTTTTATGGTGGTTTTGGAGCAGTAGCTTCTTCCTTGCTGAGCAGCCTTTCAGGTTATGTTGATATAGGACTCGTTTTACTGTGGATATAGATACTTTTGTACCTGTTTCCTCCAGCATCTTCACAAGGTCCTTTGCTGTTGTTTTGAGATTGATTTTCACTTTAGGAGACAGAACGTGTCTTCTACCTGAGCAGTATGATGGCTGCGTGGTCCCGTGGTGTTTATACTTGCGTAATATTGTTTGTACCGATGAACGTGGTACCTTCAGGTGTTTGGAAATTGCTCCTAAGGATGAACCGAAATTGCTCCCAAGGATGAACCAGACTTGCGGAGTCCTACATTTTTTTTTCTGAGGTCTTGGCTGATTTATTTGGATTTTCCCATGATATCAAGCAAAGAGGCACGGGGTTTGAAGGTTGGCCTTGAAACACATCCACAGGTACACCTTCAATTGACTCAAATTATGTCAATTAGCCTATAAGAAGCTTCTAAAGCCATGACATCATTTTCTGGAATTTTCCAAGCTGTTAAAAGGCACTGTCAACTTAGTGTATGTAAACGTCTGACCCACTGGAATTGTGATACAGTGAATTATAAGTGAAATAATCTGTAAACAATTGTTGGAAAATGTACTTGTGTCATGCACAAAGTAGATGTCCTAACCGACTTGCCAAAGCTATAGTTTGTTAACAAGAAATTTGTGGTGTGGTTGAAAAACGAGTTTTAATGACTTCAACCTAACTGTATGTAAACTTCCGACTTCAACTGTACAAGAGATGTATCATGTATCAACTTTCATAGTAAATGTTTTTCTTCATGTTTTCTGTGTATGATTTGAATATTGCAAATTCATCAATAAAAAAATATTGCGCGTATTTAATGTAACCCATGCTGTTAATAGATTGCAATGCAGAATACAACTGACCTAAACATTTGAAAATGATAGATTCACTTTTGCATCCATAGCCTTAAAACACATCTAACGTGCAAGTGCACTGTTTAGCTCACATCTGAAGGCTGGAGGACGTTTAGATCACAATATCCTAATGATTATGATCACACTTCCTCAATTCAAATATTATGGTGACACTATACCAGAGATGGTTTGGTAAGGTTTCAAAATTTGTGAAACAAATGGACTTGTTTTCTAGGCGTGAAGATATTTCAACATCTTCAGAGTAACATTTATTGGGGAAAAAAAGAAAGAATTACAGTGGGTTCGTCCAAATCGTCCAACGGAATGACAGACGTTGTGGGACGGCAGCATAGCCTCGTGGTTAGAGCGTTGGACTCGTAGCCGGAAGGTTGCAAGTTCAAACCCCTGAGCTGACAAGGTACAATATCTGTCGTTCTGTCTCTGAACAGCCACTGTTCCTAGGCCGTTATTGAAAATAAGAATTTGCTCTGAACTGACTTGCCTAGTTAAATAAAGGTTTAAAAAAAATCCAGCGTTCTCTAGTAATACTAGTGACTGTGCGAAGTGGAGTTAGCCTAATGGTCTAAGAAAATTGAGGAGAGAACAAACCCCAACTTAATTAGGTCTGTAATCAATAGCCTAACTGTTAAATGTGCCTGGCTTTATACATCATCCATATACAGTATTCTGATCCCTTGACTTCTTCTACAATCTACACACAATACCCAATAATGACGAAGCAAAACATTTATTTTTTTTACACATTTTTGGCTAATTTATTAAAAATAAAACACTGAAATGTCACATTTACATAAGTATACAGACCCTTTACTCAGTACTTTGTTGAAGACCTTTGGCAGCGATTGCAGCCTCAAGTCTTCTTGGGTATGACGATAGAAACTTGGCACAACTGTATTTGGGGAGTATGTCCCATTCTTCTCTGCAGATCCTCTCAAACTCTGTCAGGTTGGATGGGGAACATTGCTGCACAGCTGTTTTCAGAGAGCTATTTTCAGGTCTCTCCAGAGATGTTCGATCGGGTTCAAGTCTGGGCACTGGCTGGGTCACTCAAGGACATTCAGAGACTTGTCCCGAAGCCTCTCCTGCGTTGTCTTGGCTGTGTGCTTAGTGTCGTTGTCCTGGTGGAAGGTGAATTTTCGGCCCAGTCTGAGATCCTGAGCGCTCTGGAGCAGGTTTTCATCAAGGATCTCTCTGTACTTTGCTCCGTTCATCTTTGCCTTGATCCTGACAAGTCTGCTAGTCCCTTCTGCCAGGTTTCCTTCAGACGTGGCGCTTGACATTCAGGCCAAAACGTTTAATCTTGGTTTCATCAGACCAGAGAATCTTGTTTCTCATGGTCTGAGAGTCTTTAAGTGCCTTTTGGCAAACTCCAAGCAGGCTGTGCTGCGTCTTTTACTGAGGAGTGGCTTCCGTCTGGCCACTCTACCATAAAGGCCTAATTGGAGTCCTGCAGAGATAGTTGTCCTTCTGGAAGGTTCTCCCATCTCCACAGAGGAAATCTGGAGCTCTGTCTGAGTGACCATCGGGTTCTTGGTCACCTCCCTGACCAAGGCCCTCTCCCTCAATTGTTCAGTTTGGCCAGGCAACCAGCTCTAGGGAGAGTCTTGGTGGTTCCAAACTTTTTCCATTTAATAATGATGGAGCCCACTGTGTTCTTTGGGACCTTCAATGCTGCAGAAATGTTTTGGTACCCTTCCCCAGACCTGTGCCTCGATACAATCCTGTCTCAGAGCTCTACGGACAATTCCTTCGACCTCATGGCTTGGTTTTCGTTCTGACATGCACTGGCAACTGTGGGACCTTATATAGACAGGTGTGTGCCTTGCCAAATCGTGTTCAATCTGAATTGTAGAATCAAGTTGTAGAAACATCTCAAGGATTATCATTGGAAACAGGATGCACCTGAGCTCAATTACGAGTCTCATAGCAAAGGGTCTGAATACTTGTGTAAATGAGGTTTTTCTGACTTTTATTTGTCATTATGGGGTATTGTGTGTAGATTGATGAGGTAAAAATACATTTTAGAATAAGGCTGTAATGTAACAAAATGTATACAAGGGAAGGGGTCTGAATACTTTCTGATTGGACTGTATGTGTTTAGAAATAAGACGGATCTTGCTTCTGTTGCCTGTTTCAGTGTTTGTTTAATATCCTAATGATTCCGTGAGCACCAAGCCTCATGCGATGGCATAATGTTGGATAAAGCAATTTCACAGATTTCTCTGTTTTTAAATCTTTGCTCTGCTGTAATAACAGCTTCCCCATTTTTTTCTCTCTCGTTAGAACAGACTGGTATTACTCATCATTTATTTAGCGTTCAAACTGTTCCAGACGGGCAGAAAAATAATATTGTTATCTAACAGCACCTGTTTGTCAAACATAATATGTACGCAGCTCTCACTCCTATAGCCTCATTTCTCTTGATCTCCATCTTATTGTTTTCATTTCAATTAGTATTATTATGATCATCGTTATAATATTCAGTAATGTTGTTGTCATTCGTAGCCTTGTGTAACCATCACCAGTAGGCCTAAGAGCACATCCTGTTGAGTAATATTACTGTGACTTACTTAGGCCTATATATGCCATCAACTCACATTTTATTAGTCACATACAACAGGTATACAACACCTCACAGTGAAACGCTTACTTGCGAGCTCCTTAACCAACAATGAAGTTTCCAAAAAATACAGATAAGAATAAGAGATAAAAGTAACAAGTAATTAAAGAGCACACAGCATTCAAGACATACATGCTTTGAAATGAAATCAGGCATTTTAGTGTTCAAATTAAATAACAAAGGGAGCTTTGAATAATTGGCCTAAACAATAAATGAACCTTAATTCACAAATGCATGATACTGTCTTTAGTCTGCCGTAATAAATATTTTATATATATATATATTTTCTGTTAGAACAGACTCTCTGGTACACTCTCTTATTTATTTAGTCTTGTTTACACCGTTTCAAATGGTCAGAAACGAATGATATTGTTATCTAACAGCATTTTCTTTATCTCCAGTAGTTTCCACAACTAAGTCAAATGTCTTCCATAGATCTGACTTTCCCTTTCCCTCCTGAGCAACCAGTGAACATTCGCCCATTTCGAGTTTTTTCACGTCGTACGCATCCATTTTGCTGTCGACGTTACCATGTTCAGAGTTTGGTTATAACAATGTATCGATGTGATTAGGGAATAGGGAATGTATTTTATAGACAAATTAGGGATTTCGGTAACAGAACTTTTGTCGGAAACAAATAAGAAACTTAGCTTAAATGGCTGTAATTATGTTGCACGGACAGCGCAATAAACACTTGCGGTGCTTTTTCGCTGCAGTAGGGAGGAGAGCGAGGCAACATTTGCCAGTCACACAGGCCCAAAGCTGTCCTTTTTGTCCAACACTGTGACCACCGGGCGCTTTCCTGAGTCATTTGTATGTCTTAATTATTTCATCAAGCAGTGTGCTTAAAGCATCAGACAAGCTCAGTACATATGTAGTTGGTTTATTCAAACACACAGGGTGTGTATGTCTATATATGGAAAATATAATTTTAAACATTTCGACCAATCGATTGGATAACTCTCGGTCAGGATGACTCAGTGGACCAACATTTTTTTTATGTTGGGTACAGCCCTACTGCATTGGCCCTTTAATATCTTCACCATGCTCAAATGGATATTCAGAATCTGCTTTTTTATTTATATATGCCATTTAGCAGACGCTTTTATCCAAAGCGACTTACAGTCATGTGTGCATACATTCTACGTATGGGTGGTCCCGGGAATCGAACCCACTACCCTGGCGTTACAAGCGCCATGCTCTACCAACTGAGCTACAGAAGGACCATAGTTTTTACCTATCTACCAATCGGTGCCTTTTTTTTGCGAGGCTTTGGAAAACCTCCCTGGTCTTTGTGGTTGAATCTGTGCTTCAAATGTACTACTTGATTGAGGGACCTTGCAGATCATTTTATGTGTGGGGCACAGTGATGGGGTAGTCATAAGTAAATCATGTTAACCCCTATTATTGCACACAGAGTGAATCCATGCAACTCGTTATTTGATATGTGAAGCACATTTTTACTCCTGAACATATTTAGACTTGCCATAACAAAGGGTTTGAAGACTTGTTGACAGAAGACCTTTCAGGTTTTAATTTTTTATTAATTTGTCAAAAATTCTAAAACCAAAGTTCCACTTTGACATTATGGGTTACTGTGTGTAGCCTCGTGACACAAAATCACAATTGAATACATTTTCAATTCAGGCTGTAACAAAACAAAATGTGGAAAAAGTCAAGGGGTGTGAATACTTTCTGAAGGCACTCTATGACATTTCTTGTCATAAAGAGTTTAATTGAAATGATAAAACATTTGCTTAGGCACTCACTTGGTGAAGGCTTAAGGGGTTAAAGCCATTTAATGCAACAACCATGTCTCTGTTACTAGCAAACAGCCGTGAGTGGTACTGGTAACAAAGAAATTCACTTGAAAGACACCCTGGGAAATATGCAAGTACGTTTTTATACACTACAGTGTAAGAACAACACCCCCAATAATGTTTAGAAGTACATTTTTGCCACATAAAAGGAACGACTTTGTCACTTTGGTGGTAACCTAAAAACAAATGTTTACCTTTTTCTAAAGGTGCGCTTTTGTACCTATGAACTACATATAAGAATGGTACTTTCTCGTACCCCAAGGTACACTATTGGCTCTTTTAAGGTACAAACTGCAAGGGTACAATTATGTACCTATAACTAAATGGTTGTACCTAACAGGGTACCACAACAGTGACGAGCGTCTGTACCCTTTTAAGTACACTTGTGTGTACAATATATACCAGCATTTGCTATTCCTCTGTCTGCCTCTCTCTCTCTCTCTCTCTCTCTCTCTCTCTCCAGGTCCTGATGTTAGCTGATGGGGAGACAGAGGGCTATCTGTACCAGCGTCTACCCATCCTCTCCTCCCTGACCTGCCAGGGTGGCAGTGCCACAGCATACGTGTGTGAGGACTTCACCTGTGCCCTGCCTGTCACAGACCCACAGGAGCTACGCAGGCTACTGCTAGAGTAAAGAAGAGCGGGAGGGATGGCGAGAGACATAGAGGGAGAGAGGACCAGATGAACCCTGTCCTAACCTGCTCCAGCTAACCCAGTCCTAACCCTGCCCTGCTCACCTCCACCTCTACCTTAGTTTAACCTCCTGCAGAGCAGGTATAACACATCCCGCTGTAACCCTACAGTAACCATACTCTCCCTGGCCATAAGGGCCCAGTCGAAATGCTCTGTAGATAGTGGGACCCACCACGTATATCAAGATGTGGAGGCGCGTAATCTCTAGGAGTCACAAGCCAGCAGTTCCAATAACAGCAGTTGTCTGCATAACTTAGTCACAGACCTACTAAAGCGATACCAAGCAAAGGCCGTATCAGTTCTTCAGCAGTACACTAATAAACTGTGTGTAGATGTCAGTGGAGGCTGCTGAGGGGAGGACGGCTCATAGTAATGGCCGGATTGGCAACCACGTTTGATACCATTCCATTGACTCCATTCCGGCCATTATTAAGAGCCGTCCTCCCCTCAGCAGCCTCCACTAGTAGATGTTGATAGATAGTGTTCCAGGGATGCATTGAGGAATTGGTCTGAAGATGTAGTAGAGAACTCTCTTTATGGATGAACTCATACAGAATGTTCTTCTCCTTTGCTGATATTATCACACAAGCTCTTGCATGGAGCAGACAGGAGAAGCGTGTGCGCGTGTGCGTGCTTGAATGTGCTATGAACTGCCCTTTTCTCTCCATAACTCACCCCCGTAGCCTGTTAATGCCCTCTAGCATGCTATGACGCCCAAACTATAGTATAAAGACCCGTAGATGTATAGACTATGCATACGATGTATGGAACACTCTACAGCTCTAACTCTGCAAATAAACAGTACTTGAATACTCTTATTATTCTGTTCTGTGTTTACTAAATGTGTGGGATGATGGATCATCAAGTGGAACTAGAGGGCCGCGACTCTGAAAAGTAAACAAAATATACACTGGAGGCTAAAGGCACCTTCTCTCCATATCCTGCTCTTCCGACTCCCCACCTTGTCTGACTTTGGCTACTACGATACTGAAGTATGAAGCACCATACATTTCCATGTCCCCCTCTCCCCCCCTTCATGTTTGATAATGGACCACTTAGTGTGATGTCTATCCTGGAATGTCACTGTGTGAAGCGTCCCTAAGAAGCCCATACAGCCAATCTCTCCTCAACCAATGTAAACAGGAATGCAGCCTATGAGAAGAGTCCCCTGTCCGTAATACTTATCTCCATCCTGCGCCTCAGACTCCTGTACTATAAATACCCACATGGACACTGTTTTTTTTTCATCTCTCACTGTCTCACTGCTCTCTAGGATTCATACTGAGGAATGTAAACTGTGTGTGTGTGTGTGTGTGTGTGTGTGAGACAGATGGGTCCGGGGATGTTGGAGGCTGAAGCGAGGGAGCTCGTCTCTGGAGGTCCCGCTCTGGGCTTTGGAAGCGGCAGAAACGAAAGACCGGAGAAAAAAAAGACAGAAGGAAGGAAACAACAAGATGAGGAGAGGAAGGAAAACCAAATAAGCGAGAACCGTTGGGTCAAACAACCCCCATCTTCCTGTCCCCCGAGAGAGAGAGTAGGAGAAAGAAAGAATGAGGGACAACGGTTCCACTGAGCCATCTACACTCGTTCACTTCTCATCCCTTCTTTCTCTCTGCCAAACCCCTCCCCAACAGAGATGGCGTGGGCCACGAGAACAACAGAATGAAAGAACACATGCTGGCAGACGAGTGCATCTGTGGAGGAACAAGGGGAGGGAGCAGAGGGATGGGAAAAGAGAGAGAGAGGGAGGGAGATGATGGAGAGGGAGACCAGGGATGCAGAGCGAGAGAAGGATGATGAGGCCCTGTGTTCTGTTCTAGTTATGTCATGTCCTGACTTCACTTGTTACTTGTCAGATTGGCTTCTGTCACCCTTTTGTCACTTTGCCTCGTTTTTTTTTCTCTTCCTCAAACGCCTGTTCTCCTCTCTGCCTCTCTCTTTCCATCCTCAGCCAATAGTTTGTGAGGCAGGTTAGGGACGCTTCTACCCTTCTGCAGTTCTTCCTCTGTACTGTATCTCTGTCTCCCTCCCCATTCGCCTGTCATATTCAGCTCGCTCTCACTCTCATTTTGGAAGTGGTCACATATGGCAAATGCTTCTCTAGCTCCTTCTCTCATTCCCACCCACCCCGCCCTTCTGTTCCTCGTAGAAAGAAACATGCAGACAAAGAGAGATGCTGCTGTTGTTCCTTTCCTTTCCTCCTCAACTCCCTGCCCATCCCTGTTATTGTGAGTTAATTGTTTTTGATGAGCTGCACCAGCTACATTTTAATTAGAGCCTAGATTAGTGTTTGACCCTGGCTCGCCCGTTGCCTTGGTGATTACGAAACTGTAATCTACATGGCATGGATGAGTGGAGACAATTTACCTGCCCAAGACCAAGGGAGTGGCAGAGGGTGTGTTTGTTTGTGTGTGTGTGTGACCCGCTCCCTCAGTCTGCCGGGCTGATAATGAGGCCACAGGGGCCTGAGCGACATGCCAAACTGGAAAGAGAGAAAGGAGGAGGTGGAACGGAGAGATACAAAGTGCTGTACAGAAGAGAATATAACAATGACGAGAGGTAGGAAAATGGGAGGGCAGAAAGGGAGGGAACAGAGCTCTATATTGAAGAATAGAAGATGATTGAGTAAAGGGGAACAAAGGACAGCGAGAGAGGGGGAAGAGAGAATCCGTGGAGCTGTATACAGTAGAAAAACGAAACAGACCTTACCACAAAGAGATGGAAGAAAGAGAGGAGTAGTTTTATCATGTCCCAATTTCGTGATGGGACATTTTTGTCCGTCTTGAAATAAGTGAGAGAAATGTCTGTTCCATTTAAGGAAACATGGCCAGTAATGTTAAGAGTAATGTAATGTTAACAGTAATGTTAAGTTGCTGGCTATGTGAGAACTTTTCCAGGAATCTTAATAAGAAAAGGTTACCTGAGGCCTTCCGATCACTGGGAGTCCTCATCAGACCTCTTATCCCTGTGCGTGTGTGCGTGCTTTCACAGCGGAGCCAGTCAGAGTTGAGGAGTGGTGTGTATTGATTTTCCTCTCTTGGAGGCCTGGGGCTTATCGGCCCAGTACCGGTGGGCTACCTGCGCCGTGTGAGTCACACACACACACTAGTAACAGGCAGCAGGCACATCAATCACCTCACTTCCTCACACACACATTCAATCGCGCACACACACCTGCAACGTACATTTACATGTGTGAGTAGGTACAGAAAGTATCCACAAATCTTTTCAAATGTACTTTTAACAAGGCACACCTGTTAATTGAAATGCATTCCAGGTGACTAACTCATGAAGCTGGGTGAGAGAATGCTAAGAGTGCAAAGCTATCATCAAGGCAAATGGTGGCTATTTGAAGAATCTCAAATATAAAATATATTTTGATTTGTTTCACACTTTTTTTGGCTGCTACACGATTCCATATGTATTATTTCATAGTGTTGATGTCTTCACTATTATTCTACAGTGTAGACAATAGTAAAAATAAATGAAACCCTTGAATGAGTAGGTGTTATTTTTTGACCGGTAGTGTATGCAGCATCAAAATCCCGGAGATTTCCGGACAGTTCCTTGGACTTAATGGTATAGTTTTTGCTCTGACATGCACTATCAACTCTAGGACCTTTATATAGACAAGTGTGTTTCTTTCTAAATCATTGTCCAAACTATTGTATTGGTCACAGGTGAACTCTATCAAGTTCTGGTGACATCTCACCTGAGCTCAGTTGAAGTGTCATAGCTAAGAGGTGTGAATTCTTATGCAAATGAGATATTTCTGTATTTCATTTCCAATACATTTGGAAACATTTCTAAAAACATGTTTTCGCTATGTCATTATGGGAGATTGTGTTCATGCTTTAACAAAAACTCAACGTGGAACAAGTCAAGGGGTATGAATACTTCCTGAAGGCACTGTAACTCGGTTATGGTATTCTGGGGTGGAGGGATAGAGGGGAGGTGAAGACAGATCTGTCCATTCATATTCATCAGCATCAGAGGAAAGGTCACAGAGACAGGGCCACGAACTCACACGCACCGAGACGTACGTCCACTACACACCACTGCACTGGACTGATATTGAAGCAGACGAGCCCAAATAGAGATCTAATAGCTGCTTATCCAACTACCCTGGGTGCATCTCAAATGGCACCCTATTCCCTTCCGGCGCCGACAGAGATGGCCGCCTAGCTTCGCGTTCCTAGGAAACTGCTGTTTTTTGTTTTTTTTACGTGTTATTTCTTACATTAGTACCCCAGGCCATCTTAGGTTTCATTACATACAGTCGAGAAGAACTACTGAATATAAGATCAGCGTCAACTCACCATCAGTACGACCAAGAATATGTTTTCCGCGACGCGGATCCTGTGTTCTGCCTTACAAACAGGACAACGGAATGGATCGCATGCAGCGACCCAAGAAAACGACTCCGAAAAAGAGGGAAACGAGGCGGTATTCTGGTCAGACTCTGAAAAAGGGCACATCGCGCACCACTCCCCAGCATTCTTCTTGCCAATGTCCAGTCTCTTGACACCAAGGTTGACGAAATCCGAGCAAGGGTGGCATTCCAGAGGGACATCAGAGACTGCAACGTCCTATGCTTCACCGAAACATGGCTCACTGGGAAGACGCTATCCGATGCGGTGCAGCCAACGGGTTTCTCCACGCATCGCGCTGACAGAAACAAACATCTTTCTGGTAAGAAGAGTGGCGGGGGTGTATGCCTCATGACTAACGAGACATGGTGTGATGAAGGAAACATACAGGAACTCAAATCCTTCTGTTCACCTGATTTTAGAATTCCTCACAATCAAATGTAGACCGCATTATCTTCCAAGAGAATTTTCTTCGATTATAATCACAGCCGTATATATCCCCCCCCCCAAGCAGACACATCGATGGCTCTGAACGAACTTTATTTAACTCTTTGCAAACTGGAAACCATTTATCCGGAGGCTGCATTCATTGTAGCTGGGGATTTTAACAAAGCTAATCTGAAAACAAGACTCCCTAAATTTTATCAGCATATCGATTGCGCAACCAGGGGTGGTAAAACCTTGGATCATTGTTACTCTAACTTCCGCGACGCATATAAGGCCCTGCCCCGCCCCCTTTTCGGAAAAGCTGACCACGACTCCATTTTGCTGATCCCTGCCTACTAAAACAAGAGGCTCCCACGCTGAGGTCTGTCCAACGCTGGTCAGACCAAGCTGACTCCACACTCCAAGACTGCTTCCATCACGTGGACTGGGACATGTTTCGTATTGCGTCAGATAAAAATATTGACGAATACGCTGATTCGGTGTGCGAGTTCATTAGAATGTGCGTCGAAGATGTCGTTCCCATAGCAACGATAAAAACATTCCCTAACCAGAAACCGTGGATTGATGGCAGCATTCGCGTGAAACTGAAAGCGCGAACCACTGCTTTTAATCAGGGCAAGGTGTCTGGTAACATGTCCGAATATAAACAATGCAGCTATTCCCTCCGCAAGGCTATTAAACAAGCTAAGCGTCAGTACAGAGACAAAGTGGAATCTCAATTCAATGGCTCAGACACAAGAGGCATGTGGCAGGGTCTACAGTCAATCACGGACTACAAGAAGAAACCCGGCAGGCAGACTAAATAACTTTTTTGCCCGCTTTGAGGACAATACAGTGCCACTGACATGGCCTGCAACGAAAACATGCGGTCTCTCCTTCACTGCAGCCGAGGTGAGTAAGACATTTAAACGTGTTAACCCTCGCAAGGCTGCAGGCCCAGACGGCATCCCCAGCCGCGCCCTCAGAGCATGCGCAGACCAGCTGGCCGGTGTGTTTACGGACATATTCAATCAATCCCTATACCAGTCTGCTGTTCCCACATGCTTCAAGAGGGCCACCATTGTTCCTGTTCCCAAGAAAGCTAAGGTAACTGAGCTAAACGACTACCGCCCGTAGCACTCACTTCCGTCATCATGAAGTGCTTTGAGAGACTAGTCAGGACCATATCACCTCCACCCTACCTGACACCCTAGACCCACTCCAATTTGCTTACCGCCCAAATAGGTCCACAGACGATGCAATCTCAACCACACTGCACACTGCCCTAACCCACCTGGACAAGAGGAATACCTATGTGAGAATGATGTTCATCGACTACAGCTCGGCATTCAACACCATAGTACCCTCCAAGCTCATCATCAAGCTCGAGACCCTGGGTCTCGACCCCGCCCTGTGCAACTGGGTACTGGACTTCCTGACGGGCCGCCCCCAAGGGTGCGTTCTGAGCCCTCTCCTGTACTCCCTGTTCACCCACGACTGCGTGGCCACGCACGCCTCCAACTCAATCACAAGTTTGCGGACGACACAACAGTGGTAGGCTTGATTACCAACAACGACGAGAAGGCCTACAGGGAGGAGGTGAGGGCCCTCGGAGTGTGGTGTCAGGAAAATAACCTCACACTCAACGTCAACAAAACTAAGGAGATGATTGTGGACTTCAGGAAACAGCAGAGGGAACACCCCCCTATCCACATCGATGGAACAGTATTGGAGAGGGTAGCAAGTTTTAAGTTCCTCGGCATACACATCACAGACAAACTGAATTGGTCCACTCACACTGACAGCGTCATGAAGAAGGCGCAGCAGCGCCTCTTCAACCTCAGGAGGCTGAAGAAATTCGTCTTGTCACCAAAAGCACTCACAAACTTCTACAGATGCACAATCGAGAGCATCCTGGCAGGCTGTATCACCGCCTGGTACGGCAACTGCTCCGCCCTCAACCGTAAGGCTCTCCAGAGGGTAGTGAGGTCTGCACAACGCATCACTGGGGGCAAACTACCTGCCCTCCAGGACACCTACACCACCCGATGTTACAGGAAGGCCATAAAGATCATCAAGGACATCAACCACCCGAACCACTGCCTGTTCACCCCGCTATCATCCAGAAGGCGAGGTCAGTACAGGTGCATCAAAGCTGGGACCGAGAGACTGAAAAACAGCTTCTATCTCAAGGCCATCAGACTGTTAAACAGCCACCACTAACATTGAGTGGCTGCTGCCAACACACTGTCATTGACACTGACCCAACTCCAGCCAATTTAATAATGGGAATTGATGGGAAATGATGTAAATATATCACTAGCCACTTTAAACAATGCTACCTTATATAATGTTACTTACGCTACATTATTCATCTCATATGCATACGTATATACTGTACTCTACATCATCGACTGCATCCTTATGTAATACATGTATCACTAGCCACTTTAACTATGCCACTTTGTTTACTTTGTCTATATACTCATCTCATATGTATATACTGTACTCGATACCATCTACTGTATGCTGCTCTGTACCATCACTCATTCATATATCCTTATGTACATATTCTTTATCCCCTTACACTGTGTATAAGACAGTAGTTTTGGAATTGTTAGTTAGATTACTTGTTGGTTATCACTGCATTGTCGGAACTAGAAGCACAAGCATTTCGCTACACTCGCATTAACATCTGCTAACCATGTGTATGTGACAAATAAAATTTGATTTGATTTGATACAGTGCACTTCTCTTGACCAGGACCCATATGTCTGGTCAAAAGTAGTGCACTACAAAGGGAATAGGGTGCCCTTTGGGAGACACTCCCTATCACTGAGTAGAGTCTTCTAGAGTTCACTGATGGATAGAGGGAAAAGAGGGGTAGAGGGGGAGTACAGAGAGGGGGAGGAGAAAGAAGAAAGGGATTGAACACAGAGGATAGAGAGAGGCAAGGCAATGGAGGGAGATGGGGGGGATAATCGGGGAAAGGGGAAAACTGAAGGAGAGATGGGAAGGGTTTTACATTTCTCCTCTACATCGTGTTTACTGCTTTGGGATCCTGGAGTCCCTACATGGGAGATTGGAGAGAATATATCATGTGTTTTTATAGGCTCCATCAACATGTAATGACAGCCTGCTCGTATTCTATTGCCTTTTGCCTGCTGTTATGTTGCGCTATAAAGATTGCATTGGACATACAGTAAGAGTGCCATTAAACAGTGTGGCGAAGCCCTCTTGGCCATAGAAGGAAAATGGTTTTCAGTCCCACAGCAGAGCGATGGATCCGGCACACATACTTACAGATAATAACACTTCTAAACTCAGCAAAAAAAGAAACGTCCTCTCACTGTCAACTGTGTTTATTTTCAGCAAACATAATTAACATGTGTGAATATTTGTATGAACATAACAAGATTCAACAACTAAGACATAAACTGAACAAGTTCCACAGACATGTGACTAACAGAAATTGAATAATGTGTCCCTGAACAAAGTGGGTAAAAATCAAAAGGAACAGTCAGTATCTGGTGTGGCCACCAGCTGCATTAAGTACTGCAGAGCATCTCCGCATGGACTGCACCAGATTTGCCAGTTCTTGCTGTGAGATGTTACCCCACTCTTCCACCTAGGCACCTGCAAGTTCATTGATATTTCTGGGAGGAATGGTCCTAGCCCTCACCCTCCGATCCAACAGGTCCCAGACGTGCTCAATGGGATTGAGATCCGAGCTCTTGGCTGGCCATGGCAGAACACTGACATTCCTGTCTTGCAGGAAATCCCGCGCAGAACAAGCAGTATGGCTGGTGGCATTGTCATGCTGGAGGGTCATGTCAGGATGAGCCTGCAGGAAGGGTACCACATGAGGGAGGAGGATGTCTTCCCTGTAACGCACAGCATTACCTGCAATGACAACAATCTCAGTCCGATGATGCTGTGACACACCGCACCAGACCATGACGGACCGTCCATCTCCAAATCGATCCTGCTCCAGAGTACAGGCCTCGGTGTAACGCTCATTCCTTCGACGATAACCACGAATCCGACCATCATCTCTGGTGAGACAAACCCGCGACTCGTCAGTGAAGAGCACTTTTTGACAGTCCTGTCTGGTCCAGCAACGGTTGGTTTGTGCCCATAGGCGACGATGTTGCCAGTGATGTCTGGTGAGGACCTGCCTTACAACAGGCCTACAAGCCCTCAGTCCAGCCTCTCTCAGCCTATTGCGGACAGTCTGAGCGCTGATGGAGTGATTGTGCATTTCTGGTGTAACTCGAGCAGTTGTTGTTGCCATCCTGTACCTGTCCTGCAGGTGTGATGTTCGGATGTACCGATCCTGTGCAGGTGTTGTTACACGTGGTCTGCCATTGCGAGGACGTTGAGCTGTCCGTCCTGTCTCCCTGTAGCGCTGTCTTAGGCGTCTCACAGTACGAACATTGCAATTTATTGCCCTGGCCACATCTGCAGTCCTCATGCCTCCTTGCATCATGCCTAAGGCACGTTCACGCAGATGAGCAGGGGCCCTGTGCATCGTTCTTTTGGTGTTTTTCAGAGTCAGTAAAAAGGCCTCTTTAGTGTCCTAAGTTTTCAGAACTGTGACCTTAATTGCCTAGCGTCTGTAAGCTGTTAGAGTCCTAACGACCGTTCCACAGGTGCATGTTCATTAATCGTTTATGTTTCATTAAACAATCATGGGCAACCGTGTTTAAACCCTTTACAATGAAAATCTGTGAAGTTATTTGTTTTTTTTTCTGAAGAGTTGGGATTTCCGTTATATTAAATGTATTTTGAATTCTGTGTATCTCAGTCTTTATCATGGAGAAGGAGCCTAGCTGACATATGTGGTTGTTGAGATACATATCCATGCGTGTAGCTGATCAATTCACATTCTCAAGAACAGGGTGAACTTGGAATTCAGTCTCTTTCTTCCATGTGCCAGCCACTACCCTATCCCTGGTATCCTGAGTGGTTTAGCACTTACATATTGTGTTTGATTTCTTACTGTCACGCCTTGGTCTTAGTATTTTGTGTTTTCGTTGTTATTTTTTTGTCAGGCCAGGGTGTGACATGGGTTTATTTTGTGGTGTGTTTTTGTATTGGGGTTTAGTAGGTATTGGGATTGCGGCAGAGCAGGGGTGTCTAGCATAGGCTTGGCTGCCTGAGGCGGTTCTCAATCAGAGTCAGGTGATTCTCGTTGTCTCTGATTGGGACCGTATTTAGGTAGCCTGGGTTTCACTGTGTATTTTGTGGGTGATTGTTCCTGTCTCTGTGTTAGTTGTTCACCAGACAGGCTGTATAGGTTTTCACGTTCCGTTTGTTGTTTTGTATATATTCATAGTTATTTCATGTATCGTTCAGTTTCATTAAAGAACATGAGTAACCACCACGCTGCATTTTGGTCCGACTCTCCTTCAACAGACGAACGCCGTTACACTTACGTGTGTGTGTGTGTCTCTAGTGAGGTACTAGAGAGAAAGAACAGGAGGTAAAGAAAGAGAGAACAAATTCAGTAGACTATGTGTATGCTTTCTCTATCCTTCTCTTTCTCCCGCTCCTTTTGTTTCTTTCCCAGCTATAATATCTATGGAGTCCAGGGCTAGTTTACATGTTGGAGAGGGGGATAACTAGAGCGGTTGAGGCTACTGGGGAAGAGAGAGGCTACAGTGACTTGCAAAAGTATTTATCCACCTTGGCTTTTTTCCTATTTTGTTGCATCACAACCTGTAATTTAAAAATATTTTTATTTGTAATGGACATACACAAAATAGTCAAAATTGGTGAAGTTAAATTTAAAAAATTAACTTGTTTGAAAAAATTAAAAAAAATATTAAATGGAAAAGTGGTATGTGCGTATGGATTCACCCCCTTTGCCATGAAGCCCCTAAATAAGATATGGTACAACCAATTACCTTCAGAAGTCACATAATTAGTTAAATAGATGAGTGTCACATGATCTGTCACATGATCTCAGTATATACACTGCTCAAAACAATAAAGGGAACACTAAAATAACACATTGGAGTCACACTCAAAATGAAAGTGGAAAACCACACTACAGGCTGATCCACCTTTGATGTAATGTCCTTAAAACAAGTCAACATGAGGCTCAGTAGTGTGTGTGGCCTCCACGTGCCTGTATGACCTCCCTACAACGCCTGGGCATGCTCCTGATGAGGTGGCGGATGGTCTCCTGAGGGATCTCCTCCCAGACCTGGACTAAAGCATCCACCAACGCCTGGACAGTCTGTGGTGCAACATGGCGTTGGTGGATGGAGCGCGACGTGATGTCCCAGATGTGCTCAATTGGATTCAGGTCTGGGGAACGGGCGGGCCAGTCCATAGCATCAATGCCTTCCTCTTGCAGGAACTGCTGACACACTCCAGCCACATGAGGTCTAGCATTGTCTTGCATTAGGAGGAACCCAGGGCCAACCGCACCAGCATATGGTCTCACAAGGGGTCAAAGGATCTCATCTCGGTACCTAATGGCAGTCAGGCTACCTCTGGCGAGCACATGGAAGGCTGTGCGGCCCCCCAAAGAAATGCCACCCCACACGATGACTGACCCACTGCCAAACTGGTCATGCTGGAGGATGTCGCAGGCAGCAGAACGTTCTCCACGGCGTCTCCAGACTGTCACGTCTGTCACATGTGCTTAGTGTGAACCTGCTTTCATCTGTGAAGAGCACAGGGCGCCAGTGGCGAATTTGCCAATCTTGGTGTTCTCTGGCAAATGACAACGTTCTGCACGGTGTTGGGCTGTAAGCACAACCCCCACCTGTGGACGTCGGGCCCTCATACCACCCTCATGGAGTCTGTTTCTGACCGTTTGAGCAGACCAATGCACATTTGTGGCCTGCTGGAGGTCATTTTGCAGGGCTCTGGCAGTGCTCCTCCTGCTCCTCCTTGCACAAAGTCGGAGGTAGCGGTCCTGCTGCTGGCTTGTTGGCCTCCTACGGCCTCCTCCACGTCTCCTGATGTACTGGCCTGTCTCCTGGTAGCGCCTCCATGCTCTGGACACTACGCTGACAGACACAGCAAACCTTCTTGCCACAGCTCGCATTGATGTACCAACCTGGATGAGCTGCACTACCTGAGCCACTTGTGTGGGTTGTAGACTCATGCTACCACTAGAGTGAAAGCACCGCCAGCATTCAAAGTGACCAAAACATCAGCCAGAAAGCATAGGAACTGAGAAGTGGTCTGTGGTTAACACCTGCAGTACCACTCCTTTAATGGGGGTGTCTTGCTAATTGCCTATAATTTCCACCAGTTGTCTATTCCATTTGCACAACATCATGTGAAATTTATTGTCAATCAGTGTTGCTTCCTAAGTGGACAGTTTGATTTCACAGATGTGTGATTGACTTGGGAGTTACATTGTGTTGTTTAAGTGTTCCCTTTATTTTTTTGAGCAGTGTAAACACCTGTTCTGAAAGGCCCCAGAGTCTGCAACACCACTAAGCAAGGGGCACCACCAAACAAGCGGCACCATGAAGACCAAGGAGCCCTCCAAACAGGTCAGGGATGAAGTTGTGGAAAAGTACAGATCAGGGTTGGGTTATAAAAACATATCAGAAACGTTGAATATCCCACAGAGCACCATTAAATCCATTATATAAAAAATGGAAAGAATATGGCAAGGCAACAAACCTGCCCCACCAAAACTCACGGACCAGGCAAAGAGGGCATTAATCAGAGAGGCAACAAAGACACCAAAGATAACCCTGAAGGAGCTGCAAATCTCCACAGCAGAGATTGGAGTATCTGTCCATAGGACCACTTTAAGCCATACACTCCACAGAGCTGGACTTTACGGAAGAGTGGACAGAAAAAAGCCATTGCTTAAAAAAAACACGTTTGGTGTTCGCGAAAAGGCATGTGGGAGACTCACCAAACATATGGAAGAAGGTACTCTGGTCAGATGAGACAAAATTTGAGCATTTTTGGCCATCAAGGAAAACGCTGTGTCTGGCGCAAACCCAACACCTCTCATCACCCCGAGAACTGCTTCCCCACTGTGAACCATGGTGGTGGCAGCATCATAGGGATGTTTTCATCGGCAGGGACTGGGAAACTGGTCAGAATTGAAGGAATGATGGATGGCGCTAAATACAGGGAAATTCTTGAGGGAAACCTGTTTCAGTCTTCTAGAGATTTGAGACTGGAACAGAGATTCACCTTCCAGCAGAACAATGACCCTAAGCATACTACATAAGCAACATTCGAGTGGTTTAAGGGGAAACATTTAAATGTATTGGAATGGCCTAGTCAAAGCCCAGACCTCAATCCAATTGAGAATCTGTTGTGTGACTTAAATATTGCTGTACACCAGCGGAACCCATCCAACTTGAAGGAGCAGGAACAGTCTTGCCTTGAAGAGTGGGCAAAAATCATAGTGGCTAGATGTGCCAAGCCTATAGAGACATACCCAAGAGACTTGCAGCTATAATTGTCTACTTTGGGGGGGGGGTGAATAGTTAGGCACGCTCAAGTTTTCAGTTTTTTTAGCCTTTTTTCTTGTTTGTTTCACCCCCAAAAAAATATTTAGCATCTTCTCTCTCTCTCTCTCTCTCTCTCTCTCTCTCTCTCTCTCTCTCTCTCTCTCTCTCTCTCTCTCTCTCTCTCCCTCTCTGATATGACATTTTCTTTCATCAACCTCACTCCTATTGACAATTGAGTTTACATAAAGTTTTCTTGAATGAGTAAAAATAAAAACCCTAACCTTGTAACCACATTTATGACACAGTCACATTAAAAAATTACTATTTTCAAATGTCAATGGTTTATTTCAATATTCTATAATCAATTTCCCATTTCCAAAGCAAACGTCAAGGGTCACATTGGTTGTGGCTTGCACAGGTAAGATGATATCAATCACTTTGGTTATCAATGGTAAAAACATGCCATGGTATCACAGAGGCAAACTGATGTCAGAGTGTACACACATACACACACAACACACAGACACACATACAAACATGAACACAAAGGAGAACAGAGAACAAGCTGCCCAAAGGATGTAGCTTGTATGAGTGTGCCTCTGTCCCTTTGCTTGAATTTGCTGTGTGTGTGTTTGTGGGTCCCTCAGCTAGCCCTTGACATTTCCTTGACATTTGTTGACATTTCTAATGTGTTGCAGAGCCATGTAAAGCAGAGGAACTAACTGTGAGTTCATCAAAAGTGGTCTGAGAATACTGATGACCAAATGTCACCAGGCCCTGACCATCTGGTGTGGCCCAGTTACAGAGGTGAAGGACTGGAGTCAATTTAGTCATTATACACTGAGTGTACAAAACATCACCAACTCCTTCCTATTATTGAGTTGCACCCCTTTTTGGCCTTAGAACCACCTCAATTCGTCGGGGCATGAACTCTACAAGGTGTCGAAAGTATTCTACAGGGATGCTGGCCCATGTTGACTCCAATGCTTCCCACATTTGTGTCAAGTTGGCTCGATGCCCTTTGGGTGGTGGACCATTATTGATACACACGGGAAATTGTTGAGTGTGACAAACCCAGCAGCGTTGCAGTTCTTGACACACTCAAGCCAGTGCGCCTGTCACATACTACCATACCCCGTTCAAAGGCACATCAATCTTTCATCTCGCCCATCCACCCTCTGAATGGCACGCAATCCAGGTCTTACTTGTGTCAAGGCGTAAAAATCCTTCATTAACCCGCATCCTCCCCGTCATCTGCACTGATTGAAGGGGATTTAGCAGACATCAATAAGGGATCATAGCTTTCACCTGGTCAGTCTATGTCATGGAAAGAGCAGGGGCGCTTAATGTCTTGTGCACTCAGTGTACAGTCATGCTGGGGTTATGTTGTGGTCATTAACTGGTCATTATCATTGTCAGGCAATAGATGGGGGCGCTGTCTCAAAAAGGATTGGATTTTAATAAAGGTTGAATGAGATTTCAAATGGTCGTCTTCATGGTCTCCTTCACTAAGGTCTCACTTACTCTCTTGGTTTTTGTAGTTGTTTTTTCACCTGTCTCGGTCCAGCCTATAGTGCAATGTGTCTTTGAGATTGCAGTTAGTTAACTATTACGGTAAGCCTACTTGAAAGAATATAGCATGGTGACACCATACAAGGCACAGTTTACAGTAATATCACCAGGAAGTCATCGTGAACTTCATACTTCACAGAGCAAAAAAATCAACGGGGCACACATTCTTTTGTAATGTTGTCTTTATTCATATCACGTCAATGAAATTACGACCAACTAGCGAGCCTTTCTGATGGAAATTATATGAAGGAATTTTATCTTCAGATGCCGGGCCGGAGCGGACTGTTATTGTTAGCATATGGTAATGTATGAGTCACTCTCTCTGTAAGAGAAGACAAGACTGACTAACTGACTAACTGGAGGTATTTATAGACCTCAGTCTTTCCCAGAACTTTTGCTCCCTACAAAACTATCATCTAATACCCATCCCTCCATCTTCAGAAGAGATGGGAGATTGGGAGAGCGATGGAGAGATGAGAACAGAAAGATAGAAATATGTTAGGCTTAGAACGAACAGGACAAGTTATCAAGTCCACTGAGAGAGTGGAGGAAGTCCACTTCTGGAACAGAATGAATACATTTTGGCTGGATTTCTTTCTGTTTTTTTCTGACTTTGAGGACATTTCTGTCAGTCTTGCCATTGTTTAGTTGTGTTTGCCGTGACTAATTGAATCAACATCGAAATGTGATTGTTTCTCAAATCAATATCAAAACCCTAATCTTCCCAAACATAAAGAAAACGATGCATCAATCATAGTGCAATATTTTAATTTAGTTTGATTTTGTCTTTAGAGTGACAAACACCATGCAGGCTTGCACAAACACACGCAGACACACATTGACACAGTGATGTCTTGGCTTGCCCTCCTGGCTAACAAATGCCTCTAATAAATCCCTCTGCTGTGGTCTATGGGGCTAATATTTATCTCTCGCATACACAGATTTAACCACTCGTCAGCAAAGGGTTATTATTAAGAATTTGATTACTGTGTTCATTGACTGACTGGCATGTCAAGGTCCTAGGCAGGATTGTATCAATAAAGAGAAGACACAGGGAGTCCATACTTGCAAACTCTTGCTTAAACCTCTGGCTTAAACCTTTGTCTTAAAATGTTAGCTGGTAGCTTTTCTCATTGGCAAACATGACACAATTAGCTGCCCAGGGAGTTGTCATAGAAGGATTCCTTTTTATTGGCTACCTCTGGGCACACGCAGGTTGAATCAATGCCCCACCTGTTTTGAGCCTCACATTTTTAGGCTTTCCTGTTTTGCATGTTATTTTGGCATTAATATGTGTCACATATCAGTTTGCAAACAATGTAAAAAATAATATATATCATTGAGTTAATAAAGCTACATACAAACATGGTCTCTTCTTTTGCTGTCTTGAGTAAGGCAGCTCCAAAGGCAGCTCATGAAGCATGATTTGTGTTGGGGATAAACGAGGTCCAACTGGGAAAATATGCTTTGAATGGTCATCCAACTCAAAATTGTGAATCTGGCGTCCAGTTGTTTTGAAAGCACCATAAATCCAGAGAATGACAGACTTTGATGACAAAATTTGCCCGTGAAGGACCGCCGCACCACCTTCCTGTTCAAGTGAGCACAGCATAACAAGGTGAGTCCAAAAATATATTGTATCCTGCTGCATAAATGATGTTCTATGCCAGGGAGATATAGATACTGTAGCTAAGAAAGTAGTAGTTAGTGTATGTTGTGTAATAAGATGTTAGAAGCCAATTTGCATCACCCTAATATTTACCCCTCTTAATTTTGCCTACTGTTCTGACTTGGTTGTGCACATGTAGCCTATAACCTGATATAGAGAAATGTAATCATTGAATATTGTAATAGATTTCATTGTCTGCTTATATGCCCCCTTTATTTATACTACGGTTCTGACTTGGTGTACAGGGAGAACACTTTGAGAACGGTTCGGAATGTTCGGAAATCTGTCACGGGACATTTCAAAAGTGCTAAACACATAGTTATATTGACTACGTCCATCCTAGCTCGCTCAATAATGTCTTAATTGAAATTACGGATTATGCTTGTCGTCCCCTTATGCCATAGTTTGTACATCTCAATTGTCATTATAAACCACATTTGTGGTCAGCCATATCAGCTATGTTTTTCAAAAGGCAGTAAATGAGGCTGCCAGACAAGGCTCTGCTGACAGCCAGGTGGAGCAGTGGTAAGATGTTAGGACTGCTTGAAGTAGCACCGTTTGTTACCTTTATAGTGCAATTAATGTATTGTTTAGGGTTGTGTAGTGGCTTTGCCCAATGCATCCTACTTTTATTCATTTTTGAACCACCAAGATTTATATGCTAAAATCACCACAGTATTGAATCAGGGTGACTATTTAATAATAAATAGACATGAAACCGTCTGGACAAGAGAAACAAAACAACATCAATGCAGACACAGGGAGGAAACTGAGGAAGTGACAGATATCGGGGAGGTAATCAATGACGTGACGGAGTCCAGGTGAGTCCGATGAAGCGCTAGTGCGCATAACGATGGTGACAGGTGTGCGTAATGAGGAGCAGCCGAGTGGCCTCGAGCACCAGAGAGGGGGAGCAGGAGCAGACCTGACACCTGATGTGAATGTATTATTAGAGTAGATACATCACTAGCAGGACATGAAGCTAGGGAAAGGGTGTAACGGGACATTCCAGGTGAACAAAGAGGAGAGCATTCCTTGATAACATCAATCAAAAATCATTTTGGTTTTAATTACAAGTTGCAACAGGGAGACATCTCCAGCACAGAAGCAGAGCAAATGTCTAATGGGCCTTCTCTGAGAAGGCCCTTAAATATTATCACTCAGCACCAACTGCCCTGTAAACACCAGCACGAGAGGCTTGTAGGAAGTCACAACATCAGCTGCTACAGAATCACACTTTGTCACAGATACAGTACATTATCAGTGTGCCCTTGGCTCAGTCTGGCGTCAAACTTTGATCATAACACTCAACACTGGCAGACATTTGATACTGGCAGTTAAACTGGTCAAAGGCAGGAACATCAGTAATTAGTTACAACAGGTTACTGTAGACTAACAAGTGTAAACTACTTCATTAAATAGTGTACTTAAACATGCAACGTTAACTCCTGTTTCCGTTTCCCCAAGGGAATGCTTCTGTGTGCCTCTCTTTCTGCACATACAATGTTTATTACATATTAATCCATATCAACAGTAAAGCAAAATAATTAATTCAATAATTAGGGTTTAACCGGGGTGTGGACATGAAGCTAGGGTTAGGATTTACCCTGATCCTAAATCTGTGGTTAGTTTCAAGACCTCAAACTGCAAGTGTATCAGCCCAGTGAAAAGATTGATAAACTGCAAGTCAAATTCCTTTTTGATGAAGTTTGTAGACTCAAAACAGGGCTGTGACCACAGGGAACATGGATAAAAGCTGGGGATCCTTTTTCATCTGGAGGTTTTGCAGCGGAAAGCAAATATTTGCCTCGCTCCTCGTTATTGTGGTCGTAAGTCTTCCCAGATCGCTGGGCAAGAACTGATGGTCGGCCAAAATGTGGACCTCTCTCTCTCATTCCCTCTTCCTCTCGCTCGCTCGCTCTCTCTCTCTCTCTCTCTCTCTCTCTCTCTCTCTCTCTCTCTCTCTCTCTCTCTCTCTCTCTCTCTCTCTCTCTCTCTCTCTCTCTCTCTCTCTCTCTCCCCCTCTCTCTCTCTATTACTATCTCTCTCTCATTTTCTCTTCCTGTCACTCTGTCACTGTCTCTGTCTCTGATTATCTATCTCTCTCTCTCGCTCGCTCGCTCTCTCTGTCTCTCTAATGATGTGTGAATTGGTTGACAGGGGGAAAAGACCAAACTGGAAAATCCCCAAGAGATCAGATCTGTCAGGGATAACACACACCCCACACATGAGAAAAACACACACAGATGGACACACACAAACTCACCTTGTAACACTTTTCTGCTACATCCATCCAACATCTGAGACGTCCTTAAGATGTGTGAGGCCGGGATTGGGACAGCCTGGCTTTGAGGGGTTATGGAGATTACTGTACACCTCTAACATCTGGTACCCCTTCTGTTTCCCCTACTCTCTGATCTGGCTCCTATCAAAGACCCACTGCGAATCAGACAGCAGAATTTACATAGTGGTCGCCCCTCATGCAACGGAACGTACAAACACACACCATACTGTAGACTAAGCATACCAATCATTAGGAACACCTTCCTAATATTGAGTTGCACCCGTCCTCCCCCTTTCGTAGGGGCATAGACTCTACAAGGTGTCGAAAGCGTTCCACAGGGATGCTGGCCTACGTTGACTCCAATGCTTCACACGGTTGTGTCAAATTGGCTGGATGTCCTTTGGACCATTCTTGATACACACGGGAAACTGTTGAGCATTAAAAACCCAGCAGCATTGCAGTTCTTGACACAAACCGGTGCGCCTGGCACCTAGTACCATACTCTGTTCAAAGGCACTTAAATATTTTGTCTTGCCCATTTCCCCTATGACTGGCACACATTCACAAACCATGTCTCAAGTGTCTCAAGGCTTAAAAATCCTTCTTTAACCTGTCTCCCCTCTCCTTCATCTACACTGATTGAAGTGGATTTAACAAGTGGCATCAATAAGGGATTCACCTGGTCAGTCTATGTCATGGAAAGAGCAGGTGTGCTTAATGTTTGTATACTCAGTGTACATACACCCACAAACTCAGACCCGCACACATTCAAAGAGGCCAGAGCAAGGGGGGGGGGTTGCAGATTAAAGAGAAAGACAGAGGTTGAAGCAGAATGCCTGGACAGGAATAAGTATAAGTGGGTGATCCATCAGTCACAGAGAGGATGAAGGAGAAGAAGGAGGATGAATAGCAAACGGAAGAGGATAAGAGGAAATAGGGAACTAAAAATGAGGGTGGGAAGAAAGTACAAAAGAGAGGGAAGAGGCCATGGAGAACAGTGGAGAAAAGCAGAGGAAGAGGTGTATGGGACACATAATACACAACCCTAAAAAGACAAACACACAAGCACATATAGGCATACACCGTATGAAAAATATGCACGTCCACTCCCTCCTAGTGTCCACACTCAAACTTTTCCATCATCCAAATCATTTCAAACACACACTTCACAGGAATGGAAATATTGATCTCCCTTTCCGCCGCTCATTTCTCTGGGAAATTAACTAGAAGACAGATGCCGAGCCTGAACCTTGTATTTAATCTTCATTGGGGAATATATCATCTAGAAACACAACTTCTAATTCTGGTCCCCGTGATGGAAAAGCAGGCACCCCGTCAAACTAGTGTGTGTGTGTGTGTGTGTGTATTTGTGTTTGCGTGTGTGTGTGTGCGTGCATGTGATTGTCAGGTGCATGTGTACAGGTCCTAGCCTCTTTGCTCTCATTTGGGGGGTAGCAGCTGTCTCAACTCTCTTCCCTCTTTCCTCCCCCTCTCCCTCACAGCAATGGGGTGATGCCTGCTTAGGTCAGAGGTCAGATGTACCTGTGCCCACCCCTCCAACACACCCCTTCCCACCCTCAGCTGTCAGAAGTAACAATGTGATGTTGACCTAACAAGGGACAGGGGGGGGGGGGCTGAAATGAAACAGATCTTTCTCCAGTCTTTCAGACAGCTGTCTGCAGGTCAGATGAAGAAAATAAAGAGAGATGGGGGAAAAAAGTCACCTGACAAGGTATAAAGGCCCACCAAAGTTTTGTGAAGGTTTGTTAGAAGAAAAAAATGAAAAATAAAGTTAAGTCTTTGGCGGAAATGACAAGATGTATTTTACTGACTAAATCAGAGGAGGCTGGTGGGGGGGAGCAATAGGAGGACGGGCTCATTGTAATGGAATACATGGAATGGTATCAAACACATCAAACATATGGAAACGCAATGTTTGACTGTTTATTCCATTCCAGCCATTACAATGAGCCCGTCCTCCTATTGCTACACCCACCAGCTTCTTGTGGACTTCATGGTTCGCTAATATTGAAATGGAGAGGGAAAGAAATTATGAAAGAGAGTGATGATAAAAAGCCTTTGTTGAAAAGATGAGGGAGTAAATGAGTCAAAAGGGAGTAAAGAGACAGAGAGCGGCGGAGAAAGAGAATGAGGGAGAGAGAGAGAGAGAGACTGAGGGAGAGAGAGAGAGAGAGAAGGGAAAGAAATGGGCTGATAAGAGTGGCAAAGAAGGGGTTGAAATAGAGAAAAAAAGGACAGCAGGATAGGAGAAAAGAGGGAGCATGTAGAAATAAAAATGAGACTCAATGCAATGAATGGTGTGACTAAGACATGTAAACCAGAGGATAATTAGAGATTATTAATGTGGCTGCTTTCCAGACTATAGCACTGCGCTTCATTAGGTAATATGCCATTAACGTACACACACACACCAAGCACACACTAAACACCAAGCACACACTAAGCACCAAGCGCACACACACACGCACACACACACACACACACACACACACACACACACACACACACACACACACACACACACACACACACACACACACACACACACACACGAACACCATTAACGAAGAAAGTCAAGGGCTCAAAGGATACCTTCATTACAATATATCTTCCATTTCTGTACTTTCACTGTCGTTCTCACTCTTAATTTAATGTTGTGTCTCTCCTCATTTCTGTCTAATGCTCCATTTTTTCCCCTTTTATTCTGTTCTTGTGCTTTCCCATCATGTCACTTCTTTATAGTAGAGTAAAGAATATTCCAGATGGGCCTTATGCAACATTACAGCTTCATTGCTTCTAATGGCTGAAGGGTGTGTGTGTGTGTGTGTGTGTGTGTGTGTGTGTGTGTGTGTGTGTGCGTGCGTGCGTGCGTGCGTGCGTGTGTGTGTGTGTGTTGCTGACTCATTGTTCAATATTTTGAGAGAGCCTGATGTCCAGGGACAGGTTGTCAATACTATACAATACATATAATCACTGTTCCTTTAACTGCCTGAGGGAGTGCCCTTACATTTTGGGGGCGGAAAATACACGTGGTTTTCGGACACATGTATGAACACACGTTTAAACAAATCACGTGAAAAATGTAAGGGCACTCTCTCAGGCAGTTAAAGGAACAGTGATTATATGTATTGTATAGTATTGATAACCTGGCCCAGGCTCTCTTAATATCCTGAACAATCAGCCAGCAACACACACATATGCTTGGGCGCGGACACATATTGGCCTATTGTGATGACACATAGAGATTTTCACGTCAATTTTTTCACACAGTAAAAAAAATAATCACGGACACGTGTGAAATTTCACATGGATTAATTTTTTGCACATTCCCAAATTGCTGCAAATTTCACCACATTTTTTTTTTTTTTTGGGGGGGGTTATGGTTGGACACAGCGGCCTTTTAACCCCATATGGGACTTGCTGGCAGGTTTCCCCCACAGCTCCCTCTGCTGGGATCTCTTGATTGTGCCAAAACTGACTGTGAAGTTCTAATTATGCCCACATGTTTGCTATTGTTGTTGTGACATTGATTGCCATTGCCTTGCACGCTGAAGAAGGGCTCATACCCCAACCATTCGTGCAGCAATAAAAATATGTCAATCTACTGGAGTGGTGTCCTATTTCTGTTCTTTGGACCATATACGAGGATCCAGCACCCGATTTAAGTTTATATAAGCTGGAGTCAGGCACATTATTTAGCTTTTCTTGCAGGCAGATGCCATTTTGTTCTCATGACAGAAGGGATCTCACTGTTCCCATGCTTTGGGACAGCGGTTAGGAGCCAAAGTGTTTGTTGATTTTTCTGTTTGGATGTTGTTGTCTGTCAGAGTAACTTTTTGGGGGGGAAAAGTGGGATAAGAATTAGGACATTTGGTCAACTCCACCTCCTCGGGAGCAATCAAAAATATCCACTGTATTTCCTTTGCCTCCCTCCGTGCTCCACAAGACCTTCTCACCTCGGCTGTGATTCTCCCTCGGTCACCCTACTGGAGCTCCAGTTCAGAGGCCCCACACAGCTCCCCGTCATCCCAGGGAAGGCAGCTCGTCCTGGGGTGACTTTCTCTCAGAGGCGACTGAAGGATCCTGGAGCTCTACAGGAGCCAAAAATCACAGAGCTGGAGTAGACTCAAAGAAAAAGATGAAAGAAGAGAAAGACAGCTCTGAGGGGCCCTTCTGTCTCTTTCCTTCTCCTCCTCCCTCTGCCCCTCTTCTTTTTCTCTTTCTCTGCTTCTTCCCTCTGCTTCCGCCCTTCAATAACAACTTTTCTTTTAATCAGTTTTTGTTTGTGAAGAAGTTGTACTAATTAGGGAGGGAAATAAAAAGAAAATGAAAACAGAGGAAGAAAGGAGGAGAGGAACAAGAGGAAGAGCGTTCTCCTGTCTCTGAGGTGATATATTAGTGATCTGATCCATGCCAGACCTCTCATGAGTTGAATGAGTAGTGAGCTACAGAACCATGTCATTACCGCAGTATAAATAATACAGAACTCAAATATTCCAGCTTCAGACAGACGGTGTTCTGTATCCTAGGTTACGGAGAGTTCTTGCTGGTGGGCATATGTCAGTGCTCTTTACCCAATAGTCACATAGAAATGTCTAAATACAGTATTATACATTTTTATATCATAGATGGTATCATACACTATTATGATGTAATTTGAGACCATCCAGTTGTATTACTGTGTCATTGCCCCATCGAAGGTGTTAAGTGTTTAGATTGATATAGGCTTTTTGTTAGCCAGCTGCCTGCCTGTCCTCTAGGGTTTGTATTGATGTATTGACAGATGTACAGAGACCAGCCCAGTCCAGTCCAGAGCAGACCAGACTAGCCATCTCACGGGTACACCATTAGAACACAGGGTCAGGCTTAAAATCACTTTGTTTTCACACTAATGTAGGCTTACAGTAGGGTGTCGCAAAGTGCATTACAGTTCAGTAAACTGATTGTGCAATGTAATGTAAAATGTAATGATCAGTGTGTACATTCAGCAATAAGTCATCTGTGTGCCCTAAGACCCGCTGAGATCAAGCCTATAGGTATTTTATCTGGGTACTAGCATATGTCTTGTGGTCTCAGGCAAGGATACACATCATTCAAACATGGTTTACGGTTCATGTAAAATCTTTGTGTTACATCTTGTCCGCACCTGGTAGTGTAACGTAATGGCCTAACAAAGTACTAAGCATTATCGTAATGGGCTAACACAGTATGTAGCATTAAAGTAATGGGCTAACACAGTATGTAGCATTAACGTAATGGGCTAACACAGTTTGTAGCATTAACGTAATGGGCTAACACAGTATGTAGCATTAATGTAATGGGCTAACACAGTATGTAGCATTAATGTAATGGGCTAACACAGTATGTAGCATTGATGTAATGGGCTAACACAGTATGTAGCATTAACGTAATGGGCTAACACAGTATGTAGCATTAATGTAATGGGCTAACACAGTATGTAGCATTAACGTAATGGGCTAACACAGTATGTAGCATTAATGTAATGGGCTAACACAGTATGTAGCATTAACGTAATGGGCTAACACAGTATGTAGCATTAATGTAATGGGCTAACACAGTATGTAGCATTAACGTAATGGGCTAACACAGTATGTAGCATTAATGTAATGGGCTAACACAGTATGTTTGCAATAACGTAATGGGCTAATACATTAACGTAATGGGTTAATTTAACACCATAAGAAGAGAGCTGCTGAGGAGAGGAGGAGGGTGATGGGAGAGTGATCAATGAAGTCATTACCTCTGTAGGACAACGTTCAGTCACACAGCCTGGGGAGGTAACAACGGGTCATTAACACACATGTAAAGCATTTCACTATAAGTCAAATTTGATTTGATTTTGAAATTATGTTTGGATGGACACACACACACACACACACACACACACACACACACACACACACACACACACACACACACACACACACACACACACACACACACACACACACACACATGGTCCTGAATGGCTTGCTTTGTAGAGCAGGGCACTTGCACTGCCAAGGTTGTGGGTTCAATTCCTGTGGCCACCCATTATTTACACCTCAGCTCACCTTAGGTAAGAGAAGACATTGAGTGATCAGAGACCCATGCAGATAATGAAAGACAGAGTTTTGACTATAGAGGAGAAGGTGTCAGACAATAAGATGGAATATATAGAATGTAAAGATCTGAGCAGTCCGTTGCACTGTGCCGGATGTCATTCATTTCAGTGGGGACTGTCCACAACGTAGTGGGATCGCAGAGCTAGCTTGTAAACAATGGCACATTCCTGTAAGGGAATACTATTTTAATGTGAATGTTAAATAATACACATTGGCTGTTAAGCTAATTATAGGACTGTTGCCTCCCGTTTTAGTTTCTTGTGATGGTAATGCCGTTTGTTTTTGAGGATAATTATTAAGTAGAGCTACAGTATCTTCAACCTAGCTTACCTTTTAGCTAGCTACAGTAGATAGCTAGCTGGTCTGTAAGCTAGCTTGACTTGCTAGAAAGTTTTTTTTTTTTTAAGTTGTGGAAAAATAAACTAAATGAGACATGTTTTATTATCACCTGAAACAATGTGTCTCTCCTGTTTTGAATGAAAAGGTCATATTTTGCAATCTTCCTAAATAAATGTGATCTCTGACGAGAGACTCAGCTCTCCTCCATATTGTTGTGTGTTGTGAAACCCTATGCTTTGCCTATGCTCTCCGTCCAGTAGCGAAATACGCCACAATGTGTAAGGGGCATACTGGTGACGTGTCCTACAAATGTGAACTTGTTATTCTAGTCATACTAGAAGCCACATCACCAGCAGATATGACTTGAAATGAAACAAATCTAACAACAGACCCCTTTGGAACTATTGAAGAGTATTCCAATTCATCTTTGAACATCAAGGAAACGAACATGAATTACATTCAAAGATCAATGAATAACTGTATAGGTACGACAAGATGTGTATGGAATGCCGTGAAAACACTAGAATTCATTTTATGTTGGGGATATTGTGCGTCATCAGCATTGATGCAGTAAGTCACAGTTGGCCTGTCAATAAGGTGTAGCATTTTAAATATTCAAACCAACAACAGCTACCCTCTTTAGGTTGGCCCTAAATACATGTTGTGTACTGGCCTCTTTCTCTACACACACAGAGAGAGGTAGTCGAGCGGAGAAAGTTAGCCATAATGCTCAAATGATGGATACGCTATTGGATAACTAACAGCTAGGAAGGATAGGATGGAATGGACATGGGTTGTAGATATTGATTCCTCACCTACTCTTGGATCAATAATTGTACACAATAATGAAAATAAAGTGTTACGCAGGGCATGGTGGTAAGATAGGGAGGAAATAAAAGAGGTGTGATTCTCTCTCGTGTGTGTGTGTGTGTGTGTCTCGTTGCAAATCAAGTCATGCGGCTATCATTGATCTGAAACACAGACTCCGGAGTGTGGCTTTAACTGTACTCTAACTACTTCATGTCTCACCACAGTGTGGTAGGGACAAACTGGCTATACATTACTGCCTTTCAATAGCTATGGTATAACAGCCAGGAAATAAATCACTAGTGAGAAGAACATTATAATCTGAGAGAATGCACATTCAGTGCCCTAGTTTTACCTGTTCAACTCGGAGCTGTTTTGAATGTGCAGCAGCAGCACTATGAAAACCTCCCCACTAAAATATTTTCATTCCAGGACAGGCAGAGGTATCTCTCTCTGTCAGCTGAACAGACAGTGAAATGACTGACATCTAAATCCCATAGCAAAACACACTGGCTCTCTGCCTCAGGCTGTGTTGCTTCCTAAACCAACTCTGTCCTCCACAGAGAGAGAGAGAGAGAGAGAGAGAGAGAGAGAGAGAGAGAGAGAGAGAGAGAGAGAGAGAGAGAGAGAGAGAGAAGGAGTGTGACACTTTTGTTTATTATCTATTTCACTCGTTTGGCAATGTAAACATGTGTTTCCCATGCCAATAAATCACTTTGAGTTGAATTGAGAGAGAGAGAGAGAGAGAGAAGAGAGAGAGAGAGAGAGAGAGAGAGAGAGAGAGAGAGAGAGAGAGAGAGAGAGAGAGAGAGATCTTGCAGCCACCCTCACCGGCTGATCACAGGCATCCCTTGCACGAGGACGCCTGGCTGCCGTGCTTTCCATCCGCCGCATTCCAGAACAGTCCTCTGCTCCTCTAGCGCAAGACCAATCGAGCCGTGACATCGGCGCGCGTGCACTCAAACACGCTGTATCCTATGTCGCTGGCGCTATGTTGTTAGTACATAATGTTGTTATTACATAATATGCTTCTCAGTTGATGTGGAGGATTCCTGCTGATAACTTAAAAGTGTTATATTTGCTATTATAAGCCCTGAGTGCTGATTGGCTGACAGCCATGGTATATCAGACCTTATACCACGGGTAATCTCCACCTGCACAGCCAGAAGAGGACTGGCCACCCATCATAGCCTGGTTCCTCTCTAGGTTTCTTCCTATGTTTTGGCCTTTCTAGGGAGTTTTTCCTAGCCAACGTGCTTCAACACCTGCATTGCTTGCTGTTTGGGGTTTTAGGCTGGGTTTCTGTACAGCACTTTGAGATATCAGCTGATGTACGAAGGGCTATATAAATACATTTGATTTGGGTATGACAAAACATTTATTTTTACTGCTCTAATTACGTTGATAATCAGTTTATAATAGCAATAAGGCACCTGGGGGGGTTGTGGTATATGGCTAATGTAGCTATATCCAGGCACTCCGAGTTGCTTCGTGGAGAAGAACAGCCCTTAGCGGTGGTATATTGACCATATACCACACCCCCTCGTGCATTATTTATTAAATAGACTATTGGTGCAGAAATATTGTATAACACATCACACGTGTGAAGGTGACGGTGGAAACGAAGGCATCGTTTATATCACATGGAAACGTTTTTTTTTCTTAAACTTCCCATAATAAACCTGTCGCCCAATCATCAAGTAGCTTTGGTTAGATACCAACACTTCCTCGCTTATCATTGGCCAATAGTTGACAATCGGATTCCAGCTGTTCCCCCTCCCTCCTGATACATTTGAGACGGACACATTTCTAGGCCAATAGAATAGTCGAGTTAGATATAGTCCCTTTCTGGTTGGTGGATTGGCGGTTAGGGAGGAGAAGTTGAATCCAATTCCAGCTGTGCGTGCGTTCTGAGGAGCGGATTCTTGGTGTGGGCAGCCTCGCCGAACGAAAAGATTCAGGAGAAAGATAGATATAGGGAGATACTTTTGTGTGATTATGTCGGTAATAATGTGACGGAACCTTAAACACATCATTTCACACGCGCTGCACCCATACCCCGCTTATACGCAAAGGATGCCTTATGGATGTGTTATTAGAGCGGAAATGTTAAGTACTGTATTTCAATTATGAAACACTTTTAGGCTGGGGTACATGCAGGCGCTAAAACACCTCATGTTTGGGTGAATGGAATGAACACCTTTGGATACTAAAACCGAGGACGAAAACGAGGAGAATCCGAATTGTTTGTTGATAGTTTTTTTGTGTATTGATTTGAGTTAAGTTGTTTTCACTGAAGTGGGAAAGAAGGGTCAGAGGGAGAGGGAAGGAATAGGAGAGCCAACGGTGGAGATTCTGCTATAAACGCCAGACCAGGATTTGTGTCTGGAATCTGACCAGGATTTAGACAGAATTCCAAAATATTACAAAGGGAAAGGTTCTATGAAGAGACCGTGGAGTTCCGAGAGAGCTCGAGACTAAAAACCATGCCTGGCGCATGATGCCCATAAACCCGCTGTAGCGACCACCTGGAAACTATACAGCCCGCAAGACGCACGCACGTACCGACTCTTTTCCTCCCCTCCTGCTCGCTCTTCTCTCTTCCCTTCTTCCCTGCACGCGCGATTCGGGCTGCACTTTTGCCACGAGAATCCATCATGCGATGACTGAGCGCGCTTTGGGCACATCTACTGATTCTATTACAGGTAATACATCAACAATTACAACGATAAAAACGCCTGTTTTTGTTATTGGTTGTGTTATATGTGGTTGGTTTACGCGATTCCAAAAGCAAACGAATTTCGTTTAATAATCCATTGATGTTGCTGAAACGTATGATTGAAGTTTGGAAAACAGGAATTTGAATAATTGTTCATTTCTTAAAGATGCAGTATGGCATGTGATACAGTGTGGAGAGAAAATACACGGGGACGGGAATCCCTCTATCCAAAATTACGAGGCACTGCAGCTCAGTTGGACCCCAATCTGTTGCCAAATGTTGCGAGAAATTTGGGTGACATATGATCATAAACAAGTGTTGATCGTTGTTAAAAACAAATACAGTAAGGTAGTGTCAAAATAACTACAGATTTTCGTGTAAAACGGACTTCTTGGGAGGTGAATGCATATTTGGGTGAAATCTAATAACGGATCCCGCTGCTCCCCACTATATTCTTCTCCAATATTTGGATTTAATTGTAAGCATATGTCTTGGAGCCCAGAAACCCGTATAAAGAATGTTATACAATCCTGGTATAAAATCTTAATAATGAGTTTTCGTTTTTCCCCAAATATCCTTTAATCTATTTGAAATTTATGCAACGAATATGAATTTATCCATCAACAATAACAATTGTCCTCCTAAATAGAATCATCCTACACACACTTTAATGATGCCTATATATGTAGACAAGTTGTTTTTTTGTGCATAATCCTTCTGTCATTCTTAAACTATGTTTATGTTTTGCCCAAATATATGGAAATAATTATGGACATATACAAGTTATTATGTTGAGCGTCTTGAGACGACGTTATAGTTGAATGTTTACGCATTTCTATGTTGGTTTACACATTTCTATGTTGGTTTACGCATTTCTATGTTGGTTTACACATTTCTATGTTGGTGATGTTTACATTTCCTCCACCCCTCCATCTCAGGGGGTGAATGATGGATGAGGATGGGGGAAATCTCCCCGGTGACCTCCGCGCCAGGGACACAGAGGGGCGCTTCTCTCTCCCCAGAACTTTCATACGGCTCAACGACCTGTCTGGGGCCGGAGGAGGAGGCGTGGAACGCAGCGAGGTGGAGCCAGTATCACCGGGACCTGATGGACTCTCTACATCCGGGGAGGAGGCCTCGGCAGGCGGGGATGATGAGCTGCCTCACCCCACCCTGGCTCCAGTCGTGTTTTTCTACCTGAAACAAACCACCCCTCCGAGGAGCTGGTGTCTGAAGATGGTCTGCAACCCATATCCTTTTACTTAGAAATAATAGCTGTCAGTTCACTCATGTGTGCTCTGCTTGGATCATGGGATCATCTCTTATATATCCATACCCGCACACACATCTGTGAAGGTAAGATGCACCTGCTTTTGGTTATGCGCTCATCCAATCCTCTCAGATCTACGTAAGTGCCTTGGGTTTAAGTCTTGAGGTTGATTTGGGATTCAGAGTATCTGGGAAGGTCTACAAAGCTTCATGGAGATGCATGTGAAATTATGCCTCTTATAATCTCTCTGTCTGTTAATGTTATTGCTGGCAAAGAAGTCGGAGACATTTGCCCTCAGAAGCTTATTTTAGGTGAGATTGGTGAGTTTCAAGGATAGTAACTTCAACCTGGAGTTCAACGGACATCGGGTCATAGTTCAGGGGCCAATCCTTGGCTTGCACCTATCGATTTGTCCTGCTGGATATCTGGTGACCTCATGATATTGAGGTCAGATATGACCGAGCATGAATATTGCCAATGCAATATGGACAATATAGCATTGGCTGCAAGGCCTTATAAAGAACAGAGGCCATATATTGATTGCTGTGTCTCGAGGGGTTGCAGGCCTATACTTGTTCATTTCAAATTATTTGCACCTGATTTATTTTATAATTTAGCATTTTTCCTGATTAGAATTGATTGATTAATCATAATTACAGGAGGCGGTGAACACCGATGGCCCTCCACACACACACACACACACACACACACACACACACACACACACACACACACACACACACACACACACACACACACACACACACACACACACACACACACACACACACACACACACACACACGGTTTCATCAGAAGTCAGTTCTGTAGGGCTGAGAGAGGTTATGTTCTAACTCATTTCTTGATACATACCTGTGTTGTTGTTTATTGACTGCTAGCTCTGTGTTGTTGTTTATTGACTGCGAGCTCTGTGTTGTGTCTCTGTGTCTGCGAATGTTACAGTAGTGGAGTCTAGTCCTTTATTAAATCATACTTGAGAGAGAAACCGGTTATTGATTCAAAAGAGCACAGACCCACATTGATTTCGTTCACCCCAGAGAGGAGAGAAGTGTGTGTGTGTGTGTGTTTGCATTATGGCATATATGTGGAGCATACCTAGACTTCCGTGGGTTTCTTGTGCTACAGTGGCGGTGTGTGTGTGTTGCGAGGCTGCAGTGTTTAGGTAGATGCTCTTGGAGCAGCAGCCCTCTGAAGGGGAAAGAATGCTGGTTTGGCATGTGTATGTGCTGGCTTACACACACTGTGATGTCTGCTGTGGACCAGTGTGTGTGTGTGTGTGTGAGTTGTAACACAACCCAATAGAATTTACTTCTTTCACCTGATTATCCTCTCGCTGACCTTTATCTCCTCACCTCCAGTGTTAGTGTTTCTCCCTCCCATCAAAACTCTCAATGAGATGCTCGTCTCTCACTTCCTCTATCTGTCTGTCTGAGTCTGTCTCTGTTTCTCCACTGTGGTTCATATATGCAGACAGTATACTCCCACACACACTCTGCATCTGCCCCCCCTTGCACTATCCCTCAAGTCTCCCTCAGTCCTTATCAGCGGTATTCATCGTCAGTGGGGTATTTCTCTGCTAGAGGTCACAGCCATTGCTCTCTCATGTCCATATCTGTAAATGCCAGCAGAGCTTCTCCTCTGTTCCCCTTCTACTCTGTATCAGAGGACCAGGGGCCTCCAGGGGCTTTAGGAGCCACAGGGAGGAACAAGGCCCCCAGTGGGAGCTCATTACCAGGGCCCCAATTTGAGGAGTGAGACCCTCCATCGCTTGGAACTCCTTTGGCACACAGCGCTCCGTAGACAGACAGGCTGCTGAGGGCTACAGGCCCAGCACCCAGCCAAGAAAAAGGAAACAATCTGCAGGGAGACATTGACTGGCCAATCAGTTCTGACCTCTAATGCTTTGATGTTGTGCTTGTGCTCTATGAGACATGACACATTCTTTGTTCAGCAGGACCCCTGTTAACTGCAGTGACATGGACATTAGGGAGAACCTGTGCCGTACCAAACAGAGGGACAAGTGGTTGTAATGTGGCGGTAGGTAATTGAGGGGATGCTAAGATGGCCTTTGGAGAAGTCGGAGAGGCCAAACAATGTGAGAATATACAGACCGAGCGTCTAGAGCGGGAACTGGCTGCCTGCTAAATCCCTGCTTAGAGAAACAGAGGGGGAGGGAGGGAGGAGAAGAGAGATAGAGAGCGAGAGAGTGGTAAAAGAGAGAGATGGAGGGGGGAGAGAAGGAGAGAGAGAGATAGAGGGGCGGGGGGAGAGCAGAAGAGAGAGAGAGTGAAAGAGAGAGGGATGTCACTACAATTATTTGACCCGCTGTGCTGCTATGTGATGGCGATGTTTAACATGGTTGCAGTGTAGCCGAGACTTAAGTGTGTGTGTGTGTGTGTGTGTGTGTGTCCAGGGCTGGGTGGTTATTTTGATGTATCTGCTCCATGTTTTGCCCTTTCTGTGTTTCTGTAGTGATTTAGGAAAAGGTCAGCGGTTGTGTAATACTTTATAATCTAACTGAGATCGATCTGTCTCTGTACCCCCCACAGAGCTTGTGTGTGTGTGTGTGTGTGTGTGCGTGTGTGCTACTGAAGTCTCATCGCTGTTCAGGATTATGAGAGAAAACTCACATAGTGTACATACCACCACACCGGGGCACACTAGAGCCAAAACTCTCCCAAACAGGGTTAGGACTCAAGAGTGAGCTGATCCTAGATCAATGTCTACGGGCAGGATCTACAGGCAGCCCCTGGTGTCCCCTGACAGCCCCTGGCTATTGTATCCAGGGCCAGGCTGAGGTAATTAGGACCCCTGGACACTTACACTGGCATTTAGACCTTAATGAAGGACCCCCAGGGTGTCTACATTGAGTGATGTGGGGCCCGGCGTGTTGCCAGTGTGAAATTCTCCCTCCTGGTTTTGCTAATGATGACTGCATGTGTTGGGGAGTATGGGGAGAGAGGTCTATGACACGCACGCACGGACACACACACACACACACACACACACACACACACACACACACACACACACACACACACACACACACACACACACACACACACACACACACACACACACACACACACACACACACACACACATACGACTCCCGTAGATGTCTCCTCTCTGTCGGACAGCAGGGTGGTGCCAAGGCCATCCTCTAAACATGGAGGAAAGGAGAGTGGGAACACATCCACATCCTCTCCCTCTCTGTCCTTCCTTGCTCTCTCTCACTTGCTCTCCGTCTCACAAACACACCCCCCCCCTCTCCTTCACACACACTCTCTCTCTCCATCCTTCATCCTCCCTCCTCTTTCTCTTCCTCCCCCATCTCTTTCCCTCCGTGTCCCCTACTGATTTAGTACCAGAGGGTTGTGTAGTCCAGTCTGCAGAGAGCGAGCGAGTGAGCTGACCGATGGCTCTCCTCTCCCTACCACTCTATCATTGTTTTGGCTGCGGTGAGAACTTAGCGCCTCACGCTAGCTCCCATGCTAATGATTTATCACCAGTCAATGACGTTTCAGCAAGTTTGCTGCCTTCATCAGGGTTACTCTGTTATTGCACTGGTAGACTGATACGGGCCAGTATTGAAGGACACACAGTAATTGATTTGTTTTAGAGTCCCAACACTTTGGACGTTAGGTCTTAATCAATTATGGATGTTGATATGCTTTATTTTTACGTCTCCCTTTGCTTCTTCTCTTATCCCTTTGAATCTCAACAGTTGTGTGTATTACGCTGCATTCAGAAAGTATTCAGACCCCTTGACTTTTTCCACATTTTATCATGTTACAGTCTTATTCTAAAAATTGATTTTTTTTTACACACAATACCCCATAATGACTAAGCAAAAACATGTATTTTTCGGCATATGTATTAAAAATAAAAAACTTTAATATCACATTTACATGTATACAGACCCTTTACTCAGTACTTTGTTGAAGCACCTTTGGCAGCGATTACAGCCTTAAGTCTTCTTGGGTATGATGCTAGAAGCTTGGCACACCTTCATTTGGGGAGTATGTCCCATTCTTCTTTGCAGATCCTCTCAAGCTCTGTCAGGTTGGATAGGGAGCGTTGCTTCACAGCTATTTTCAGGTCTCTCCAGAGATGTTCGATCGGGTTCAAGTCCGGGCTCTGGCTGGGCCACTCAAGGACATTCAGGGACTTGAACCGAAGCCACTCCTGTGTTGTCTTGGCTGTATGCTTAGGGTCGTTGTCCTGTTGGAAGGTAAACCTTTACCCCAGTCTGAGGTCCTGAGCGCTTTGGAGTAGGCTTTCATCAAGAAACTCTCTGTACTTTGCTCCGTTCATCCTGACTAGTCTCCCTGCCGCTGAAAAACATCCTTACAGCATGATGCTGCCACCACCATGCTTCACCATAGGGATGGTGCCAGGTTTCCTCCAGACCTGACTCTAGGCATTCAGTCCAAAGAGTTCCATTTTGGTTTCATCACACCAGAGAATTTTGTTTCATGTGGTCTGAGAGTCCTTTAGGTGCCTTTTGGCAAACTCTAAGCGGGCTGTTATGTGCCTTTTACTGAGGAGTGGCTTCCATCTGGCCAATGGCATAAAGGGCTGATTGGTGGAATGCTGCAGAGATTGTTGTCCTTCTGGAAGGTTCTCCCACCTCCACACAGGAACTCTGTAGCTCTTTCAGAGTGACCATCAGGTTCTTAGTCACTTCTCTGACCAAGGCTCTTCTCCCCCGAATGCTCAGTTTGGCTGGGCGGCCAGCTCTAGGAAGAGTCTTGGTGGTTCCAAACTTCTTCCTTGTAACAATGATGGAGGCCTCTGTATTCTTGGGGATGTTCAATGCTGCAAACATTTTTTTGTACTCTTCCCCAGATCTGTGCCTCAATACAAGTCTTTCTCTGAGCTCTACGGACAATTCCTTCGACCTCATGGCTTGGTTTTTGCTCTTACATGCATTGTCAACTTTGGGACCTTATATAGACAGGTGTGTGCCTTTCCAAATCATATCCAATCAATTGAATTTACCACAGGTGTACTCCAATGAAGTTCTAGAAATATCTCAAGGATGATCAATGGAAACAGGATGCACCTGAGCTCAATTTCGAGTCTCATAGCAAAGGGTCTGAATACTTATGTAAATAAGGTATTTCTGTTCTTTATTTGTAATAAATTTGCCAAATTTAATTTTTTCCTGTTGTTATTTAGTCATTATGGTGTATTGTGTGTAGAACGATGAGGAAATTGTATTGTTTAATCCATTTTAGAATAAGGCTGTAACGTAGCAAAATGTGAAAAAAGTCAAGGGGTCTGAACGCTTTCCGAATGCACCGTATCTATTTCCTGTATAAGATAATACAAGTTGAAACGAACACTTACTTAATCTGGAGAAAATATGTTCTGCTCCACGTTGTCCTCCTGTTTTCCTCTCCTCCTTTCTCCCCTTCACTCTGCTGTTAAGAGCCTGAGAGTGAGAGAGAGAGAGAGAGAGAGAGAGAGAGAGAGAGAGAGAGAGAGAGAGAGTGTAAGGGGTAATATGTCTTTTTTTTGTGATACGTTTTTTTATTGTTGACAGTTGTTGCTTAAGTAACAGGAACATATTTTATCCATTGACAGTAAAGTATATTATATGAATATGCATAAAAGGGGAAAAAAACGAAAGAAAGGTGTCTCACGGCCCTAAAGGGATACTTCGAGATTTTGGCAATGAAGCCAGTTATCTACTTCCCTAGAGTCAGATGAACTCATGGACACTATTTGTATGTCTCTGCATCCAGTATGAAGGAAGTTAGAGGTAGTTTTGTGAGTCAAAGGCTAACTAGCGTTAGCACAATGATAGTCAGTTAGCGCGCAGAGACATCAAGGGGGGGGACGACTAAACTAGCATATGGAATTGTTTTAAGATGGTCATATCAAGGATGATTTAGCTTTTTGATTTGGAATTTTTGGAGCCTTTTAGCTATACAAATTATTTGTTGAAACATTGAATTTGGTTGTAATGCAATTAGCGCATATAATAACACATTGAACAGATTCATACATGGAAAAACAGAAGGTCAAAAAATAAATACGTTTGTTTTAAAGTGTTTGTCCTGTATCTGAGAGATATGAGAAAGATTAGAACATTATTTGTATTTATTTTTAGCCCATATTTTACAAAACCATTTGGGCACTAAACTACTTCCATAGGTACTGATACCGGGCTACCTTCAGACGAGTGTTGTGAGGCTGGTGGGCGTCGTAGAGCAAAACAACAACACCATGTACGTGTTTGTGTCTCAGCTTTCCATAGTGGGATCATATTGTATTGTATTTGGCATTGTATTATGTATGTGATACGTGGTTGGGATACGACTGTGATATGTGTTTGTCTTGCCTGGGTATCTTAAGAGTAATGCACTGGCTGGATGGGAGCATCTGCTGAATGACTAAATTGTAATGTAAATGTAGTGCTGTGTATATTTATGTATTTTATTTGTTGTGTTGTTTACTGTTTGGACCCCAGGAAGAGTAGCCACTGCCTTGGCAGCAGCTATTTGGGGATCCTAATAAATAATAAAATAATAAATATTAGTGTGTAGCCCAAACTGTTCGGACACTACAGAAAGAAGTTGGCAGATCGGCGGTACTGGTTTCAGACGAGTCCTTTGATGCTTGTAGGGGTCGTAGAGCAACACGGAGAACATCATCATACTCATACTTACAGTGCCTTGCGAAAGCATTCGGGCCCCCTTGAACTTTGCGACCTTTTGCCACATTTCAGGCTTCAAACATAAAGATATAAAACTTTTGTGGGGACACAATCATGAAGTGGAACGACATTTATTGGATATTTCAAACTTTTTTAACAAATCAAAAATGGAAAAATTGGGCGTGCAAAATTATTCAGCCCCCTTAAGTTAATACTTTGTAGCGCCACCTTTTGCTGTGATTACAGCTGTAAGTCGCTTGGGGTATGTCTCTATCAGTTTTGCACATCGAGAGACTGATTTTTTTCCCCATTCCTCCTTGCAAAACAGCTCAAGCTCAGTGAGGTTGGATGGAGAGCATTTGTGAACAGCAGTTTTCAGTTCTTTCCACAGATTCTCAATTGGATTCAGGTCTGGACTTTGACATAGCCATTCTAACACCTGGATATGTTTATTTTTGAACCATTCCATTGTAGATTTTGCTTTATGTTTTGGATCATTGTCTTGTTGGAAGACAAATCTCCGTCCCAGTCTCAGGTCTTTTGCAGACTCCATCAGGTTTTCTTCCAGAATGGTCCTGTATTTGGCTCCATCCATCTTCCCATCAATTTTAACCATCTTCCCTGTCCCTGCTGAAGAAAAGCAGGCCCAAACCATGATGCTGCCACCACCATGTTTGACAGTGGGGATGGTGTGTTCAGGGTGATGAGCTGTGTTGCTTTTATGCCAAACATAACATTTTGCATTGTTGCCAAAAAGTTCAATTTTGGTTTCATCTGACCAGAGCACCTTCTTCCACATGCTTGGTGTGTCTCCCAGGTGGCTTGTGGCAAACTTTAAACTACACTTTTTATGGATATCTTTAAGAAATGGCTTTCTTCTTGCCACTCTTCCATAAAGGCCAGATTTGTGCAATATACGACCGATTCTTGTCCTATGGACAGAGTCTCCCACCTCAGCTGTAGATCTCTGCAGTTCATCCAGAGTGATCATGGGCCTCTTGGCTGCATCTCTGATCAGTCTTCTCCTTGTATGAGCTGAAAGTTTAGAGGGACGGCCAGGTCTTGGTAGATTTTCAGTGGTCTGATACTCCTTCCATTTCAATATTATCGCTTGCACAGTGCTCCTTGGGATGTTTAAAGCTTGGGAAATCTTTTTGTATCCAAATCCGGCTTTAAACTTCTTCACAACAGTATCTCGGACCTGCCTGGTGTGTTCCTTGTTCTTCATGATGCTCTCTGCGCTTTTAACGGACCTCTGAGACTATCACAGTGCAGGTGCATTTATACGGAGACCTGATTACACACAGGTGGATTGTATTTATCATCATTAGTCATTTAGGTCAACAGAGAGAGAGAGTTTGCTGCACTGAAAGTAAAGGGGCTGAATAATTTTGAACGCCCAATTTTTCAGTTTTTGATTTGTTCAAACTTTTTGAAATATCCAATAAATGTCGTTCCACTTCCTGATTGTGTCCCACTTATTGTTGATTCTTCACAAAAAATACAGTTTTATATCTTTATGTTTGAAGCCTGAAATGTGGCAAAAGGTCGCAAAGTTCAAGGGGGCCGAATACTTTCGCAAGGCACTGTACTTGGCATAGGCAGGTTGTACTAGGCTCTGACCATCCTCCCCATCCTCCCCATCCTCCATCAAACTGTGCAAGTCGGATTGCTATACCATATGATGTGGTTATCGGATACGTAAAATACCTATCCAGGCGTTGTTAGATCTGGCAGGCATCAGCAACACCTGGGCAGAGGAACGTGACCAGAACCTGGACAAACCTTGGATCAACAATCTATGGGAAGAAAGCCTAATAAATAACCTTCAGCAAAAATACATAAAACAGGCACAAAACCTCAATATACAATGTTCTCATTATCACTTAGCAGACATTAACGACGATGAACATCATTTTAAGGCAAACTTATATACCTTTGAATTCTCATCACAGCAAAAATATCCAGTAATGACATGTATGGGGCTATTTCCAAACCAAAACAGAAGAGTGGTGCGCTCGCACCTGTGCCCACCAATACTGGCACGCATTCGCGCAAGCTCTCGGAAGCACAGTGGAGCACGTGACAAGCCGGTGCGGTGAGGAGCGGGAACACAAAACAATCAACCATATGAAAATGAAATTAGATTAAATAAAAGAAAAGTGTCTGAGAATGTTTATGAGTTCCTAAACACTGCATCCACTCAGAGGATCAGACAGCAGACAAATGACATGAAAGAAACAAATGGTTGCTTGACAAAATAAACTGGCAATATTAGCGAACTGAAACCACGTAGCCTTTAACATGAAAGAGAGCTGTAAAATGAACATCTGGGCTTTGGAAAAACCGCATTGGTGAATTCATAACTTGTTGGGGAAATGAAATACAGGATAGATAGATGAGCATGAAACTATTACAAGGGACAAATGCACGTTGGGGATGGAGCGGTAAGAGGAACAGATAGAGGTAGTGTGTATGTATCCGATAAGTCTATAAAACAATGAAAGGTGAAGCGAACACTCAGCTAATCAGCAGAACATGTATTGTGCTCTTCTTCCTCTCTTCCTCTTCTCCTCGAGTTAAACGCCTCGTGTTGGCGAGAGAGAGAGAGAGAGAGAGAGAGAGAGAGAGAGAGAGAGAGAGAGAGAGAGAGAGAGAGAGAGAGAGAGAGAGAGAGAGAGAGAGAGAGAGAGAGAGAGAGAGAGAGAGAGAGAGAGAGAGAGAGAGAGAGAGAGAGAGAGAGAGAAATAGAGTGTGAGAGTAGGAGATAGAGAGAGAGAGAGAGAGAGAGAGAGAGGAAATAGAGTGTGAGAGTAGGAGATAAGAGAGAGAGAGAGAGAGAGAGAGAGAGAGAGAAATAGAGTGTGAGAGTAGGAGATAGAGAGAGAGAGAGAGAGAGAGAGAGAGAGAGAGCGAAATAGAGTGTGAGAGTAGGAGATAAGAGAGAGAGAGAGAGAGAGAGAGAGAGAGCGAAATAGAGTGTGAGAGTAGGAGATAAGAGAGAGAGAGAGAGAGAGAGAGAGAGAGCGAAATAGAGTGTGAGAGTAGGAGATAGAGGAAAGAAAGGACCCCAGTTGGAGAGTAGAGTGGGGTTTCAGAGAGCATTTTTAATGCTCATTGTAATGGCTGAAATGGAATGAAAGGAACGGAGTCAAACATGTGCTTTCCATATGTTTGATGTGTTCGATAGCGCTCCATTTATTCTATTCCAGCCATTACAATGAGCCCGTCCTCCTATAGCTCCTCCCACCAGCCTCCACTGCCCTGTACCCAGCTACTTTATTTTCATAATTTCTCTCTCCTTTTCCTTTCCTCTCTCTCGTCTCTCTCGAAATTTGAGTCTTCCCCCTCTCTCTCCCATTTCTCCCTCCACCTCTCCCTACTCTCTCTGTTCCTCTGGAGAATTTAATGCGTCTTGAAATGCTTGATTGCTTGAGTCTGATCATTGCTGAGAAATGCTATGCTTATCACAGGTGTGGGCGTGTCTGTGTGCAGTGTCAGAACTACAGTACAGGATGTATGTGTCATGTATATATGTAAGTATGGTAATGACAAACACTCTCTCCATCCCTCCAGAGGGTTGCTACATGGCATAGCCAGTCACATGCAGTAGAGCATTACCATTGTTTGTTTAACTATTTATATGTCGTTACGCACGCAACGATCCCCTGTAGGTGGTGTGTGATGTATGTGTGTGATTCACATGGCGTGCAGACTGCAGATCTCCCTGCTATGTATTTTGGATGTGTTTGTTTTCAAAAATATGTGTTTGAGTGTGTGTTTGTTTGGGGAAAATGAGGGGAGTAAGGGGGAATCTGATACACACCCTACTTCAAAGGATATTAGAACCCTACTGTTGTCAGCAGCGGTGTGGGTTTGTGTGGGTTTGTGTGCATGTGTGTGTGTGCGTGGAGATGCTAGCCCTGCGATTGCCTTGGATGTGTTGGCCACAACACTCAACACTTGGAACAATGTTATGCAACCAACAAAGACTTCAAGACTCATTTCAAGGACTGATTCAACACAGACACATATTCCTGTTCATCAGTCAGTGTATGTGTTTTCTATAGCAGGTAAAAGAGGGCTATTCATTAAGAACAGGCCCCTTACTGAGTTCTGTATTCACATGTCTGTGCCACTGTGTTACTTACACCTCTCTCTCTCCCCTTCTCACTCCCTCTCTCTCTCCCCCTCTCACTCCCTCTCTCTCTCCCCCTCTCTCTCCCCCTCTCTCTCCCCCTCTATCTTTCTCCCTCCCTCTCTCTCTCTCTCCCCCTCTATCTCTCTCCCTCCCTCTCTCCCAATGTTCAGATCACACACACACACACACACACACACACACACACACACACACACACACACACACACACACACACACACACACACACACACACACACACACACGTACACACACACACACACACACACACACTGATTTACTGTGTCAGGTGGTTGTCATGGCAGGTAATCCTGTCTCTCACTGCAGTCAATTAATCATTATACATTTTGGACTTCAGGTCCAGCACAGTTGGTCAATCTTCAAAAGTGTTTGTTCATGTGTGTGTACATGCCTTTATGTATGCAGGTGTATATGTCTGTCTGTCTGTCTGTCTGTCTGTCTGTCTGTCTGTCTGTCTGTCTGTCTGTCTGTCTGTCTGTCTGTCTGTCTGTCTGTCTGTCTGTCTGTCTGTCTGTCTGAGCACTGTATGAAGATACGCAACGCATTAAACTTCTAACTGATGAGCCTATATACAGTGGGGAGAACAAGTATTTGATACACTGCTGATTTTGCAGGTTTCCTACTTACAGAGCATGTAGGGGTCTGTAATTTTTTATCATAGGTACACTTCAACTGTGAGAGACGGAATCTAAAACAAAAATCCAGATAATCACATTATATGATTTTTAAGTAATTAATTAGCATTTTATTGCATGACATAAGTATTTGAACACCTACCAACCAGTAAGAATTCCGGCTCTCACAGACCTGTTCGTTTTCTTTTACAGTTTTTCTCAGTCGCTTTGGTGCATTTCTTAGATCAAAAGTTTAATTCTTGATACTACTTGTACAAATTCCAAATCATCTAGTCACTTGTGCACATCATTAAAGCAAGTTCTTATTCCTTTGAACAAACTGCAATTGATAATGTACAAGTGTCAGCTTTTTCCACATTATCAATTGCTCATGTCATGTTGATCAAAATATAGTAGTAGATGGTTCTCTGTTGAATAGTCTTACCCCTCAAAACATCTAGGCATTAGTTCCTTGCATAAGCCATTACATGCAAAATTGTTGAACTATTTGTCATAAACTGTCAAGCGTAGTTTTACACATTTCTATTAGACCTTTTGTACAAAAATGTGAATTGATGAATCATGCAGGTGAAATTGACCCTCACTCATGAAGGAATGTAAAGTGTTAGTTCAACCAACAATCAACCAGTTGTCTAAATATCTCAAAGGTGCATCTCATGAAGAATCAATTGGCAAGCATATATAGACAGACCACAACACAGAGTTGCAATGTTTTACAGTAAAATGTGTGTTCGCATAGTTTTTGTCTATGTGAAAGTGTGCGATGCATCACTGCATTTTTCCCCACATAGGACTGCAAGATTACCTCAAACGGGTGGCAGAGGACGCCTTTTCACACCTCAACAGGAGGAGGCTATTTGCACCATGGTCCTAGCAATTTGGATTTGCCAGGCCAACGGGGAGGAAATATCACCATGTGTGCTGCTATTTCGGAGCATGGTGTCCTAACCCATATCCCCCTTATAGGGCCATACAACACCCAGCATCTACTCAACTTTTTAGAGACCCCCCCATCCCTGATGATGAGAGGGGTCTGTTTAGAGAGGATTTGCCAAAGTATGTGGTCATTTGTGATAATGTTTCCATCGATCAAACATCATAAGGCAATGGTTTGTGACCCTCCCGAGGATGCTCATAGAATTCCTCCCACCTTATTCACCATTCCTTAACCCAATTGAGGAGTTCTTTTCAGCATGGAGATGGAAGGTGTACGATTGTCAGCCACACACACAGATGACCCTGCTGGCTGCAATGGATGCAGCATGTGAGGACATCACAGTAGATGCCTGCAGAGGATGGATAAGGCATTCCAAAATATTCTTTCCACGTTGTATTGGAAGGGAAAATATCCGGTGTGATGTGGATGAGAATATGTGGGCCGACAGACAGGAACGTCTGGATGTGTAGAGACAGCACAACAGTGCTGCGGGCAAAGTTGTGCCTTAGGGGTGGTTTCCTGTGTTTCTTTCTAATTTAGTTTTTTTCCTTTGTGCACCTTGGGTTATCCAGTCTCTTTCAATCAATAACCCACATACAGTAATATGTAAATAGTACTGTTGAAATTGATACATGCCATAGAAGTGCAGCCTTGTGCATTTTCAATACAGTAACTGTCATCCAAACTGTAGCCTAAGTTTACATCAGGTAATACTGTCAAAGTACACAGTTACATTGACAACATGCCTAAACATTTTGACGACCTTGTTCGTGAACAATGACTCAATGACTTATTATTCTGATGACACTGACATGATCATTGGCATGAATATTTACTTTTGAGAGATGTACTAAGGATTTTTAGTGACTGACTAGCTTTAGAAACATATCTATTGTATATTGCAGTTTGTACAAATTGTTCTGAGAAATGCACTTATTATTTTGCACATGTTAGAGATGATGTGAAAAATGCACCAAAGTGACTGAGAAAAACTGTAAGAAGCCCTCCTGTTCTCCATTCATTACCTGTATTAACCACACCTGTTTGAACTCGTTAACTGTATAAAAGACACCTGTCCACACACTCAATCAAACAGACTCCAACCTCTCCACAATGGCCAAGACCAGAAAGCTGTGTAAGGACATCAGGGTTAAAATTGTAGACCTGCACAATGCCGGGATGGGCTACAGGATAATAGGCAAGCAGCTTGGTGAGAAGGCAACAACTGTTGGCGCAATTATTAGAAAATGGAAGAAGATGACGGTCAATCTCCCTCGGTCTGGGGCTCCATGCAACATCTCACCTCGTGGGACATCAATGATCACAGTTCTCCCCACTGTATCTCCCCCATGATGTGACAATAGTCATGACACCATGTTCACTATGTAATACTTCCACCAGTACTGGCCATAATACTCTCTATAGCAGGCAGGGGATCCTACAGTGTATGAGTTACTGAAGAACAGAGTTTCTCTGACCTGTCAGCATTTGTGTGTGTGTATTGTGTGTGTATTTGTGCCCTTGTGTTGTCAGTGTTTGAGAAATGTGTCTCTTTGCATTTTGACTTAAGTGAGGCACACGGTGTAACTATTCGGCTATGTGTGTCTAATACGTGAATGCGTGTGTATCTGTGTGTGTGTGTGTGTGTGTGTCTGTGTATGGATGTGTGTGTGTTCTTCTGGGTGGGTATGGGAATGTGCGTGTGCTGGTATTTGTTGTTGTATTTCTTTATTTGTCTTGTCAGACATGTGTAGTGCTCTTCCCCCATGACTCTAGTGGCCTAGTTAACAAATGCACATGAAGCCAGTTAAAACCACAGACTTACTCCCTATTATGTGAGGGAGGAGAGGGAGGGAGGGAGTGAGGGTGCCAGGGAGGGGAGAAGGAGAGTGGGAGGAGGGAGAGGGAGGATAAAATGAGAAAGCCAGGGAAGGGAGAGACTGAGGGGATGTCAAGAGAGGAAGAGCGGAGAAGTAGCAAGTAAAATAATGTTAAAAGAGAGAGAAACCGCGATGGACAAAGAGGGAGAAAGAGAGAAAATAGAGAGATACCTTTACTGATGTGTTTGCATCAGTCCCTTCCCGTCTGTCTGTGTGTCTGTCCCGCTCCCCGTACACGTGTGTCTGTCCCTCACTCAGTGCTTGTGTGTGTCTGGCCCTCTCTGTGTGTGTCCCTCTGAGGGCATTCCTCATTCCTCGATTTCAAACCCTCCCTTCGCTCTTTTTCTCCCCTTTTCCCTTTCACCCCTTACTCTTTCCGTCTCTCCCCCACGACTGCCTCTCCTACCCCTGCTATCTTTTCCTTTCTCCTCTATTCTCCCTCCTAACCTCTCTCTTTCTCCATCTTTCCCCTATTCTCCCTCCCTTCCTCCTTCCTCTCTCTCGACGTCCCTCCCTCCCTCCTCTCTCTCTGTGGGCTGCCTGTGTCGTGAGATGGCTGTTAGTTTATGTAGGCTTCTAGCCAGGATTTTCATACCAGCTTTTTCTCATTAAACCATTGTAGGAGAGGAGAGGGGGCTTGGATGCACAGAATGGCATGAGAGGGGTATGAGGAGCGGGAGGAGAAGAAGGAGAGGGGGCAAGATGGGGAGAGAGAGGGAGAAGGAGGAGAGGAAGGAGAAGAGTGGCGATGAAGAGACAGGGGAAAGGGAGGAAGAGAGGGAGCGATAGGGGGGAGGGAGGAGGAGAGGGAGCAATAGGGGGAGGGAGGAAGAGAGGGAGCGTTAGGGGGAGGGAGGAGGAGAGGGAGCGATAGGGGGAGGGAGGAGGAGAGGGAGCGATAGGGGGAGGGAGGAGGAGAAGGAGCGACAGGGGGAGGGAGGAGGAGAGAGAGCGATAGGGGGAGGGAGGAGGATAGGGAGCGATAGGGGGAGCAATAGGGGGAGGGAGCAGGAGAGGGAGCGATGAGGAGAGGGAGCGATAGGGGGAGGGAGGAGGAGAGGGAGCGATAGGGGGAGGGAGGAGGATAGGGGGAGGGAGGAGGAGAGGGAGCGATATGGGGGAGGGAGGAGGAGAGGGAGCGATGAGGAGAGGGAGCGATAGGGGAGGGAGGAGGAGAGGGAGCGATAGGGGGGAGGGAGGAGGAGAGGGAGCGATAGGGGGGAGGTAGGAGGAGAGGGAGCGATGAGGAGAGGGAGCGATATGGGGGAGGGAGGAGGAGAGGGAGCGATAGTGGGAGGGAGGAGGAGAGGGAGCGATAGGGGGGAGGGAGGAGGAGAGGGAGCGATTGGGGGAGGGAGGAGGAGAGGGAGCGATAGGGGGGAGGGAGGAGGAGAGGGAGCGATAGGGGGAGGGGGAGGAGGAGAGGGAGCGATAGGGGGAGGGAGGAGGAGAGAGAGCGATAGGGGGAGGGAGGAGGAGAGGTAGCGATAGGGGGGAGGGAGGAGGTGAGGGAGCGATAGGGGGAGGGAGGAGGAGAGGGAGCGATAGGGGGAGGGAGGAGGAGAGGGAGTAGGAGAGGGAGCGATAGGGGGAGGGAGGAGGAGAGGGAGCGATAGGGGGAGGGAGGAGGAGAGGGAGCGATAGGGTGTGAGGGAGGAGGAGAGGGCCAAGGATAGGGGGGAGGAAGGAGGAGAGGGAGCGATAGGGGGGTGAGGGAGGAGGAGAGGGAGCGATAGGGGGTGAGGGAGGAGGAGAGGGAAGGATAGGGGGGAGGAAGGAGGAGAGGGAGCGATAGGGGGTGAGGGAGGAGGAGAGGGAGCGATAGGGGGGTGAGGGAGGAGGAGAGGGAGAATGTACAGTATGTATGGTTTAACGTGCTATACTTGTATTGGGCATCTGAATCTGGTTACCTTGCCTCGCTTGGCTCTGTCTGCGTGCCCAGACTTACCTAATACCTAAACCCCCCTCGCTCCTTTATTTCTCTCGCTCCCCCTTCATTCGCTCTCTCTTACTCCTCCCCCTTCTCCTTTCTCTCTTTAGCCATACTTTCCCTCCTACTTTATTTTAGTCAGACCTATTTGTTCTTTGATTTCCTTTTAAATAGGGGCCCCTCTTGTTTTGTTCTCCCTCCTTCCTTCTCTCTCTAGTCATATTAACCCATTTCACAACAAGCGAACAGGCAGACTGGTAGCTGTTTTATACTTCCTTTTTGCACTCTGGTTTTTATTCTCAGGTGTATTTTATTCTTCCTCTCTTCTGTCCTCCCTCACTCTTTGTCTGAGCATATCTCCTACCCTGATTGAGGGGATTTAGGTACACATTTTCAAATATGGACAGTCCAGGGATATTTTATGCCCAAAATGACCACACCAGACACTTTTGGGCGACATAAATGGGAAACAAATAAAATAACAGTAGGCTACACCAACATTAGTTTCCGTTCGTACAAAGTGTGGGGTAAAGTGCCACAGTAGATGTGCCGTGGTAAACTATTTATATTTTACGGAAGGTTTGTCAAAATAGATAAATTGCCATTAGTCTGTTAAAAAAGGTTGTTCTGATGACAATACCAACCAGAGGGCAAACAAACTGCATCTTTGATATCTTGAAAGACTTTGGTTGCAAGCAGGACTGAGGCAACGCCGACATCTTTTAGGGAGCGGTAATTAGGTAACCAATAATGGTTGCAATTAAGATCAGCTATGCGGGGGGGATTTAGCACATATTGATGGTTTAACGAGACATCGGGCTCTATTCGATCAGATCCGCTTTAGCCGACATCTGCATAGCGATTTGTTTTGGCGGTGTCGGAGGTGGAACGGCGTTAGAACTGTCCAATCCACAAGCTTCTCCTGGCGTTATACCTAAACCGGACATTGCCATTGGCTGCACAGAGTCGCATTAAGAGAAGTCCCATGAAGACTTGTTTACATGTTGGAACACTGGAATGTGTGATGTAATCTACACATTGATTCAGCTCATAGAAACCCTCATTATTTTATTGAATGATTTTCAGTTTGAGCGTCACTATTTATGTATAGTCTCCACTTCACTTTCTCGTTCTGAACGTCCCCCCCCTCAAAAAAAATCTGATAAGCAGGTGTCGGCTACCGCCGGTTAACGCTAAACACTTGATCTGATTGAATCGAGGCCATCAGCTGCCGATAATCTAGTGCCATCAATGGTTACAATAGGCCCCATATTTGATTATATTCCAATAGGCTACATTCTGACTACCCATTAGCCTATCCATTGTCACATAATGTAGGGAGTGGAAGCTGATGATAGCCTACTGTGTTTCCCTGGCTGAGTTGATGAGCTCAGTTGATTGACAGATGTAAGCCTACTGTAGAATGATAAACTCTCCTCCAATGTGGTTGCTCCACCACATTTTATTGTTAGGCTGTGTATAATTTGTCACTTTACTTCTGGTCTTTGGTGCGGATTGAAAGCCTGTAATGTATGGCTTTAATTGTTCATTTCATAAAAAGCTGTCAAAATGTTTATGCATTTAAGCCTATCCAAAGATGAGTCGAGCCGGGACACTTTTCTTTGATGTGTAAATGATCAGACTGTTCGTTTTACTTTTTGAAAACATTTACATAAATGCAATGAACTTGTTGGCCTAATTTAGGATATAGGCCAGGGCTCTCCAACCCTGTTCCTGGAGAGCTTCCCTCCTGTTGGCCTAATTTAGGATATAGGCCAGGGCTCTCCAACCCTGTTCCTGGAGAGCTTCCCTCCTGTTGGCCTAATTTAGGATATAGGCCAGGGCTCTCCAACCCTGTTCCTGGAGAGCTTCCCTCCTGTTGGCCTAATTTAGGATATAGGCCAGGGCTCTCCAACCCTGTTCCTGGAGAGCTTCCCTCCTGTTGGCCTAATTTAGGATATAGGCCAGGGCTCTCCAACCCTGTTCCTGGAGAGCTTCCCTCCTGTTGGCCTAATTTAGGATATAGGCCAGGGCTCTCCAACCCTGTTCCTGGAGAGCTTCCCTCCTGTTGGCCTAATTTAGGATATAGGCCAGGGCTCTCCAACCCTGTTCCTGGAGAGCTTCCCTCCTGTTGGCCTAATTTAGGATATAGGCCAGGGCTCTCCAACCCTGTTCCTGGAGAGCTTCCCTCCTGTTGGTTTCTTCCGACAATCCTTGCTCCTCTCCCCCATGAATCTGTCATCATCATCCATAACTTTTTAATGTGATGAAAACGAGTCTCTTTTTGTCAAACCACTCACCCTCGTCAGGATTCAAACTTGTGAAAGGCTAAACACCACAGAAGTAAAATGAAGTTATTCTCAATTAGGAGAAAGGCCTACATTTATTCATTTTAAGATCAATTTTACATCAAAAACGGAACGTTGGGACAAAGTTGTTTTGATTGTAAATCAAGGAAGTAATTCAAGACAGAATTGTTGGAAGACGTGAGAATGACAAATATACGCTAAGTGTTTGAAATCAGTGCACATACAGTAGCACACGTGTTTATACAATGGAGCATTCAAAGACCGACACGAATTGATCTCAACGTAATTAAAGCATTCAGCTAAGAGCTTTTGTGACTTGAGTGAATCGAGGAAGGGAAGAATACTGTCGACTAATAAATCATTGAAATTGATTCTGTATAAGCTTGAAAAATAGTAAAAGAGTTAAATAAACACCACAGAGGGACAAACAAATTAACACAAATAATTACAATGATATATAATTAACTGAAAAAGGAGAGAGACTGATCGCTGGCTCCATCAGAAGGAGGAGGAGCAGAGGACAGGGTGCTGACTGAGGAACAGCCCGAGCATAGATGTAGTGTATGTGGAGGATGGACAGAGGCCCAGCCAGGCACAGGTGTGGAGGTCCCAGACGGAGACCCAGATGGGCTGGGTTGTCACCTCCGGAGCAGTACAGTCCTTCTGGCTGAATTCCTCCAGAGGTATAGCCCTGGTGCACTCTCTTTCAGAACGGTGTCTCCTGAAGTGGCAAGCATCCTTCAATCGAATCAAATCCCAATTTCTTCTTCATATACACAGGGTACAGCGGGGTGTAAACGGTGCAATGAAATGCTTACTTGCAAGCTACCTGTCAACAGTCTAGTGAAATATCAAAATATCAAAAGTAATAACACTAAGACAAGTGCTAAACGAATATGAAAGGTTATAAAGTAGAAGTAAAACTATCAGTAACAGTATGTACTATGAAATGTGCCATTGTCAACAAGTAGATCAAGTGAGCAGTACAAATAACATGTAATAAATAATAGCAGCCATGTGTGTGTGTGTGTGTGTGTGTGTGTGTGTGTGTGTGTGTGTGTGTGTGTGTGTGTGTGTGTGTGTGTGTGTGTGTGTGTGTGTGTGTGTGTGTGTGTGTGTGTATGCGCGCAGCGATAGGTAGTGAGTAACAGGTGGGTGACAAGTTGTTCAGAGGATCCCTGGTTGGAGCCCAGGTTGTGGAGCGATAGGTAGTGAGTAACAGGTGGGGGACAAGTTGTTCAGAGAATCTTTGGTTGGAGCCCAGGTTGGGGGAAGGAGAGGGAGGGAAGCAATATTCAAGGCAAATGTTATTTGTCACAGACACATGTTTAGCAGAAGTTATCGCGGGTGTCGCGAAATGCTTGTGTTTCTAGCTCCAACAGTGCAGTAAAATATCTAACAAGTCACAACAATACACAGAGGAAACAGTCTCTTAAGGTGCAGGTTGTACAGGTGGACAGCTTGTCAATGTGTTTATGGCCTGGTGGTGGATGCTCTGGTCCTCTCTGCCAGACTGAAGCGGAGAGAACAGGCCTTGGCTGAAGTCTTTGGTGATTTTTCGGTGCAGCTGCCCTCACCTGGCGGTGACGCAGCCAGACAGGATGCTCTCAATGGTGCATCTGTAGAAGCTGGTGTCTTCCAGGACAAGGCTCCAATCTAGCAACTTTTTGAAGACGGGACGCTTCATGTCTGCCGTGGAAATAAGACTTTGGTAATGATCAGGTTAAGATGTAGAATGCAGTCACAGTGAGCAGATGTACATATGGAACATTAAATGAATAGTGTCTTAACCTTTACCTAACATCTCAACTTGCTCAGCACATTAGTACACACACACACACACACACACACACACACACACACACACACACACACACACACACACACACACACACACACACACACACACACACACACACACACACACAGAGGCACACACACACACACACTTGTCATTTGACAACTTGTCAAAACAAGCAACTAGCTACTTACTGTAAATTCTGTAGCTAGCTAAGTTATTAACTAACTGATGTAGCCTAATGCACTGATCTTACCTGCTTGTGTAAGATATTCCAATCAAAACAGCAGACCACAAAACTTCTGATTTCAGAAAAAAAGATAACAACATGAGACCCAAAGTCTTAAAACATTAGAGACGGAGAGGAGGGATGCTCCTCTCCTCGTTCCGACCAATACCATAGCTCTGTTCTCATCGGTCAATTCTTGGTTACTCCTTGGTTGTGCTGGTGTCTCAGATTGGTTAACGAGTGCAATTCTTGGTTACTTTTTGGATGCAGATGGCGATATCATTGGTTGTCGCAAGCAAAAATGTCCTTGACTCACTGTTGTCAGGGGGCACCACGGTGCTGCATTGTATACAAACACCGCTTGGGGCTGAGCTGGACCCAAGGAAAGAAACAAATATCCAAAAATACCCCTAAGCTAGACTAGCCTACTTCAATACAGCTAACTAACTAACCAAAAATACCCCTACGCTAGACTAGCCTACTTCAATACAGCTAACTAACTAACCAAAAATACCCCTAAGCTAGACTAGCCTACTTCAATACAGCTAACTAACTAAACAAAAATACCCCTAAGCTAGACTAGCCTACTTCAATACAGCTAACTAACTAACCAAAAATACCCCTAAGCTAGACTAGCCTACTTCAATACAGCTAACTAACTAACCAAAAATACCCCTAAGCTAGACTAGCCTACTTCAATACAGCTAACTAACTAACCAAAAATACCCATAAGCTAGACTAGTCTACTTCAATACAGCTAACTAACTAACCAAAAATACCCCTAAGCTAGACTAGCCTACTTCAATACGGCTAACTAACTAACCAAAAATACCCCTAAGCTAGACTAGCCTACTTCAATACAGCTAACTAACTAACCAAAAATACCCCTAAGCTAGACTAGCCTACTTCAATACAGCTAACTAACTAACCAAAAATACAAAAATACCCCTAAGCTAGACTAGTCTACTTCAATACAGCTAACTAACTAACCAAAAATACCCCTAAGCTAGACTAGCCTACTTCAATACAGCTAACTAACTAACCAAAAATACCCCTAAGCTAGACTAGTCTACTTCAATACAGCTAACTAACTAACCAAAAATACCCCTAAGCTAGACTAGCCTACTTCAATACGGCTAACTAACTAACCAAAAATACCCCTAAGCTAGACTAGCCTACTTCAATACAGCTAACTAACTAACCAAAAATACCCATAAGCTAGACTAGTCTACTTCAATACAGCTAACTAACTAACCAAAAATACCCCTAAGCTAGACTAGCCTACTTCAATACGGCTAACTAACTAACCAAAAATACCCCTAAGCTAGACTAGCCTACTTCAATACAGCTAACTAACTAACCAAAAATACCCCTAAGCTAGACTAGCCTACTTCAATACAGCTAACTAACTAACCAAAAATACCCCTAAGCTAGACTAGTCTACTTCAATACAGCTAACTAACTAACCAAAAATACCCCTAAGCTAGACTAGCCTACTTCAATACAGCTAACTAACTAAACAAAAATACCCCTAAGCTAGACTAGCCTACTTCAATACAGCTAACTAACTAACCAAAAATACCCCTAAGCTAGACTAGCCTACTTCAATACAGCTAACTAACTAACCAAAAATACCCCTAAGCTAGACTAGCCTACTTCAATACAGCTAACTAACTAACCAAAAATACCCCTAAGCTAGACTAGCCTACTTCAATACAGCTAACTAACTAACCAAAAATACCCCTAAGCTAGACTAGCCTACTTCAATACAGCTAACTAACTAACCAAAAATACCCCTAAGCTAGACTAGCCTACTTCAATACGGCTAACTAACTAACCAAAAATACCCCTAAGCTAGACTAGCCTACTTCAATACAGCTAACTAACTAACCAAAAATACCCCTAAGCTAGACTAGCCTACTTCAATACAGCTAACTAACTAACCAAAAATACAGTGGGAAAAAAGAAAGCGTTGTGTCAGGAGCTGCTCCAGAATGTCTCACAAGTGTTTAATTGGGTTGAGATAAGGTGAATGAGACAGCCATGACATGAAGTTGACATAGTTTTCACGCTCATCAAACCATTCAGTGACCACTCGTGCCCTGTGGATGAGGGAATTGTCATCCTATGGAGGCATAACCAGGGTAGCCAAAATAATGGCCTACCCAGCATTTTTATACATGACCCTAAGCAGTGTGGGATGCTAATTGCCTCATTAACTCGTGAACCACACCTGTGTGGCAGTTACCTGTGTGTGTGTGTGTGTGTGTGTGTGTGTGTGTGTGTGTGTGTGTGTGTGTGTGTGTGTGTGTGTGTGTGTGTGTGTGTGTGTGTGTGTGTGTGTGTGTGTGTGTGTGTGTGTGTGTGTGTGTGTGTGTGTGTGTGTGTGTTGCTATGGGATGCCAGGTCTGACAGAAATCCTATTTTTAGGCCATGTGTCTGACTGGAACTTAGGTGGCAGTGACATACACCAGACTGACCACTAGCCTTATCTCACTACCACACACACACACACACACACACACACACACACACACACACACACACACACACACACACACACACACACACACACACACACACACACACACACACACACACACACACACACACCCATACACACCCACACACACACGCGTACGTTTGCTGACTGGCACACACATGCAGTCCTCTTTCTCACCCCTCCTCTGCTCTCCCTCTTCTTCACACCCCTCTATCCCTTTCCTCGCCACCTTCCTCTCTCTTCTTCTCACCCCTCCTTTCTTCTCCCTCTGTCATCGGGGCTCTAATCAGAGATCCCCGCGCCTGTCTGGGAGGAATGGAAGAAGGGATAAGAAAGAGAGAGAGAGAGATGTCTTATTATAGATAACCAACCAGTGATATAAATACTTCTGGGGGAAGAAGGCTTATGTAAGAGTCATGATCTTTCTGGCCTCGCTGTCCAGTATGTGTGTGTGTTCTGGCCAGAGCCCTCTCACTGCCCTCTCAGTCTAGGGTTCCTCGGGTTCTCAGTCACAGGTGCTCTGTATTTGTGGCTTCTGTGTGTGTGTGTGTGTGTGTGTGTGTGTGTGTGTGTGTGTGTGTGTGTGTGTGTGTGTGTGTGTGTGTGTGTGTGTGTGTGTGTGTGTGTGTGTGTGTGTGTGTGTGTGTGTGTGTGTGTGTGTGTGTGTGTGTGTGTGTGTGTGAATGTGTGCTCCAGCAAGAAGACCCCATTATTCACTGCTCATTTAGGTCTGCCAACGACTGTGTGTGTGTGTGTGTGTGTGTGTGTGTGTGTGTGTGTGTGTGTGTGTGTGTGTGTGTGTGTGTGTGTGTGTGTGTGTGTGTGTGTGTGTGTGTGTGTGTGTGTGTGTGTGCTATGTATCTGTGTATTGATATGACTTTTTATATCTGAGCGTGCGTGTTTATGTATGTTACCATCTGTGTATGTGTGTGTGTGTGTGTGTGTGTGTGTGTGTGTGTTTGTGTCCACTGTAATGACTTTGCCTCACTTCATTGCCCTTTACCGGATACATTTTTGATCATGTCTCTGACACGACGACACACACACACACACACACACACATAAACACACAAATACACCCACACCCTCTAGGATTCAGCCCTAGCTCAAATGGCTGTGACATTTACAGTTTCCCAGTCATTACACCTAATCCCCCTCTAGGATGTGCGTGCGCGCGCGCTTGGGTGCGGATGGTATTGACACCCTTACAAAAAGAAGATGTCAAATTTGCAGTTCCACGTGTGAAACCCCCATTTTTGACGTGTTAAAAATCGCATCTTCACATGTGAAATAGCTGTTTTCAAATGTTGAGCTTAAATGTCACATGTTAACACCTTTTTACATGTTTTTTTGTTGCTGTTTCACATGTTAAAAAAATGTTACATGTGAAAAATCAAGTTTGCAGTTTCACACGTAAGAAACATTCACATGTGAAAATCGAACTTTCAAATTGTGGAACTGCAGTTCACAGGTGGTGGTGGTTCCCCACAGAAAAGGTGGTGTTAACATGGTTACAGTAGCAATGTTTCCACATGCGGAATTGCAAATTCTGTAATGTCATCCTGTTAAAAGCTCATTTAGCCTACCTGAGTATAATAATTCAAGTTTTTAAAAAGCAATAATGTATTTATTCATATTATTTGATTGTTTCTGAGTGTAATTGCTGCAGGCACACACCTCTCTTCTTCTTCATTGGTGAGGGATTATTGGAAGAGGCCCAGTTAAAGGGACAGAGAAAGCTAGCGCTCTGTGTCTCCTTATTTAACAAAAAGTCAACGAGTGCGGTCAGAGTTAAATCAGGTAACTAAAAATGTGTGTGTTTTTTTATTGCACCATTCTTTATAATCGCATTGTCTGAAAGTGTTCAAAATACTCCAAATACATCATCTGTACAGCTAAAAACAACAATGCCATGTCAAAACAAGTTGACTTTGAGGTTGAAAGAAAGTGTGTCAATTTACCTGATTTTGTTAACCGTTACTTTGAAGGAAATCAAGATGTCAAAATGATTGCATTTACATCAAATCAAATCAAATGAAAGGTCAATTTGAACAAATTAGTTTGACAGTCCTAGTTGGCATTTAAATGTGAAAATGCACACGCAGCGAACATGAGTCGGTTATGAGTCGGTCATGGTTGCTCATGGTTACTTGATGAGGTACTGATGAGACCTGCAACTTGCAAATTAGTGTTGGCCCTTTTGGTCGAATGGTCAAGACGTTGGCGTTTCCCGGGTTCTAATCCCACCAGTTACAAAAGCACACGTGAAACTTCTAGAGGGGTTGGTTGTTTAGCAACAAAACCGACGCGTGCACAACTATGGGACAAAACAGACGGGGTTGGCTTAGACTGTTGACAACATGTCAAATGTATTTAATCAGCGGGGTTTATTGAAAACATAATACATTTGTACAATGAGCACTTTTTAATCTCAAATAGATCGTTACAGTTGTTGGTTAGCTAGCTAGCGAATGTTTGCCATATTAGTGACATCAGTCAAAACACCTCAAAACTAGGCATGGTATCAAGAACAAGACAGAACTTGCTGAAACAAGCCACCTACGACTTCACACATGGCAGCTTCTTGTCATTGTTGCTGGCTATCTGGCCATCCAGACTCACAACATCAGACAGACTTCTGCCCCATTGAACCGTGCACATCGTTTTTGTGACGTCTCCAGCTAACCCATCAATTAATATCAGATGTGAAATGTTAGGAAACCACGTTTGTTTTTACCATGTGATTTGAAACTTGTGTCCGAAAAAACACTTTTTATTTTATTTTTATTTTTTACTTTTTATCACGTGTTCTTTTCAAGTGATTTTTCATGTTTGTTTTGTTGTAAGCCCATACCTAGGATCAGATTAAAGCATTTGTGTGAGCATGAGGATGATGATTATGCCGGTTAATATATACTGTAGCCCTCTTCTCTTCCATGTATACCGGGGGCTCTGATGGGTGGGTTGATTTGCATTTGATAGGCATTTCTCAGAAGGTAGATCTCATCTGCTAGCGAGCTGTCTTTTTGTCTTTTGATCCGTAAGGGAGGGTTTCTCGATAGTTCTGCCTGTCCTGCAATGCTATGGTGGAGACTGTTCTCTGGGCTTTCCAGTCTGGTGTTGTAGACACACAGGGAAACCCTGTCTGATCTCTAGAGGTTTCTATGGGGGTGGGGGTCTGTATGGGTGTGTGTACGCATAAGGGGGGGGGGGGGGTTGTGTGTGTGTGTGTGTGTGTGTGTGTGTGTGTGTGTGTGTGTGTGTGTGTGTGTGTGTGTGTGTGTGTGTGTGTGTGTGTGTGTGTGTGTGTGTGTGTGTGTGTGTGTGTGTGTGTGAGAGAGAGAATGTGTGGGAGGTTATTTATGTTTTATTTTTTATTTAACCTTCATTTAACTAGGCAAGTCAGTTAAGAACAAATTCTTATTTACAATGACGGCCTATGTGTGTGTGTGTGTCTTGCCGACACACAGCGTAGGGAGGGCAGCTTCGGTGCTCGGTTCGTGTTTCTCGTTAACATTTTCTGTTCAGGATTTCCTACAAGATGTGGCTACAAAACCAGTAACAGACTCTCTCCCTCTCTCTCCTTCCCTCTCTCTCTGTCTCTGTCTCCCTCGCCTTTCCCTCTCCTCGCAGAAGACAAAAAGAACGAGAGAAAAAAAACACAGCGAGAGAAAGAAGGAAAGAAGTCTGCTTTTAATTTACTGAGGGCTGCTTGGCTGGTCCTCCCTCGCTGGGTCCTAGCTCCCATCGGCGTACTAGTGGGCTGTGCCAAGCGCCTGTTTAAAAAAACACAAATTAAATGAATAAATAAAGGCAGCTCCTCTGGCACACTGGCATGGTTCTGGAACACTAGAGATTTGGTTGTGTGTTTCTTCACAATGTCTCTTATGTTCGTTAGAAGTAAAACGTGAATAGTCGTGCTTCTGCCTTCTGTTTTGAAGTTGTTTTGAAGTTGTCTTCGGTAGTGTATTTGTTTGTGACATGTGTCTGTTGGCTTGTGTGTGTGTTTGTTAGCGTGTGTAGTTTTGGCATAGTGTGGATGATAGTGTGTGTTGCACTGTGTGTGTTGCACTGTGTGTGTGTGTAAGAATATGTGTATTTGTGTGTGTGTGTGTATTGGCGTGTGTGTTTTCCTTGTGCGGGTGAAGTAGCATCAGATAAGATGTTTTGGAGGAAGTTGACAGCTGAAAGTAATTAACGTGGCACATAGTGGAAAGGCCCCTCACAAAACCCACCATGTATTACACTCAAATAGTCCCTCCCCTCACAAAACCCACCACGTGTTACACTAAAATAGGTCCCCTCCCAGACCCACCATGTGTTACACTTAACTAGCTTCCCAGTGCTTTCCATTCCACTGAGGTAGACTCTGAAATAGTAGTGAAGGGTATTCCATGGCTTAGATAATAGAGATAGGGACATTTCTTTATATATCACTTTTCACACCAAAAGTCTTCACATGTTTTATTTGTCTCAACTAGACACACACACACTCCGCTCTGTCTGCTGGCGGTCTGAGAAGTGGGCCGTGTCTTTATCTGCAGACGTGCTGCTTTTTAATTTAATTTATGATGAGTGCACTTCAAAACCATCCCCCTAAAATGAGACGACGGGGGACCATGTTTAACAGCGCACAGGAACTAAAATAATAAAAACAGGTAATTATCAGTCAATACAAGCGGATGTGGATTCATTTGGGTTTTACTATCTTCTTTTAATGAACAGTCATTAGACGAGTTGTAGTTATGGAGGGGATGACTTGGGGATAGAGAAGGATGCTGGGCTATCTTCTCCGCTCACACTACTCTATCCATCCTCTCCCTCTTTCCTTCTCTGTCAGCTCCCTTCCCACTCTCTTCTCTCAACACCAAGTCCAAAAATGAATTGCTTTAATGATGGTCCAGCTGAGAGATTGAGAGAGTTTGACAAACGTAATCATGCAAGAAATTTCATCTGCTTGACCATTTCTGTCCCCCATGAAAAAAAGTCTGGAGAACAACTCAACCAAGCGTGAAAAAGAACGTCAGAAATGTAGGCTTGCAGGGAGGGAAAGAAGAGGTATTTGAGAAAGGAGAAAGGAGGTAAAGTGAACAGTTTGTCCAAATAGAACTCCAATTGGCTCATCGGAGCAACTGATTGGTCAATGCTCTACTAAGGATGTTGCGGCACAAACATCTACTACTGACTAGACCATGAAGGTACAGTAAATGGGGAAACTGTAAGCAAAGAGAGAGAGAGAGTGAAGCAGAGGGGGAGTGAAGCAGAGAGGGAGGATATTGAGAAAGAGAATGAGAGAGGATGTGTCCCACTGGGCAAAAACTGGTTGAATCAACATTGTTTCCACGTAATTCCCAAAAATCAATGTGATGACACCGAATCAATGTGGAAAACTAATTGGACTTGCAAAAAGTAATCAACGTAAGGCCATTTCATATTTTTAACCCTACATTTTTTTTTTATTGATTTCACTTTGAATTCACGTTAGTTGTCAACTCATCCAAAAACTAGAAGTTGAACTGACGTCTGTGCCCAGTGGGGTGTGTGTGTTAGTTATTAAAATAGGCCGTCCAGATCCAGGATAATTTGACACCATGTTCACCATGAGGACATGTCACTCAACATGAACTCCATAGGGATCTGTAGGGGTCAGTCAGTTACTTTGTAAATGTACAGTTACTAGATACCTGTCCAAAATTGTAATCAGTAACGGAACTTTTGGATTACCCAAACTCAGTAATGTAATCTGATTAGATTACTTTCAACCTTGAAAGGCATTAGAAGTAGACAAAAATGAACAATTGAATGACATCTATTGCAGGATAAATCAATGTTAGAGTTTACATAGCTGGCCATAAATGGATGTTGCATTGTACTTCGTGGGTTAAGTAGGCTTTTCCGAACCCATTGCTTTCTACTTTATTACAGATAATAATACGAATAGGCTATATCTGTTAGATTTGCAGTCATTCCAATTCATTTAATATCCCTTGATCTTCAAGAATAGGACTTGGAAATATAGATTAGCCAAATTGTTTTACTTGAGCATAACCCAAAAACGAAGGACTGTTGTTTATGATTTTGTTGTCCTCATGGAGGACTGACTGGGTTCATTGATACCAGTTGCTGCTCTTAGGAAATGGCATGTTTTGAGCACAACCGAAAAGTGCTATTTACATGTGAAAAATGATTGCCATATGCTACATTTGCTATAGGCCTATTGTTTATGTTTTTGTTGGTGACACTTTAATATCTCAATAATTTGCAGCTGTTTAAGTCTGTCAAAAGTGAGCGAGTTTGAGCATGTGTCCGTTAAGCATGTGGATATTTATTTTTTTATCAGCACAAATGAGATTGAGCAATAAGGCTTTCCACTGGTCGCAAAAACAATGATTGATAGTTAGCTTAAACTTCTTCAATTCAACCATTATTGGGTTAAAATACACATATACATTTGTATTGGGTTCAAATACACATATACTTATGTGACCATCGGCTTCTTGGTCACCTCTCTGACCAGGCCCTTCTCCCCCTGATTGCTCAGTTTGGCCGGGCGTCCAGCTCTAGGAAGAGTCTTGGTGGTTCCAAACCTCTTCCATTTAAGTATGATGGAGGCCACTGTGTTCTTTGGGACCTTCAATGTTGCAAAGAAAATGTGTTACCCTTCCCCAGATCTGTGCATCGACACAATCCTGTTCCAGAGATCTACTTATTATGTGACTTGTTATGCAAATGTTTACTACTAAACTTAGTTTGGCTTGCCATAACAAAGGGGTTGATTACTTATTGACTCAAGACATTTCAGCTTTTCATTTTTTATACATTTGTAAAAATGGTTCACAACATAACAACATAATTCCACTTTGACATTATGGGGTATTGTGTGTGGGCCATGTTTTAATTCAGGCTGTAACACAACAACATGTGGAAAAAGTCCAGGGGTGTGAAAGATTTCTGAAGGCACAGTAAATGGTGGTTTCTTCCCTGTCTTCTCTCTGGCGGTGGCGAGAAAGATGAAGAACTATTGGCTACGTTTCTGCATTGAGGAGGCCCGTCGGAGGCCTGACCACTTTGGCCAATCACAATGTTGAAAAACAATCCTAATTCATAGTGTGTCTGCCTTGATGTTCATAAAACCCCACGGACACGCTATCTATTCTTGCACAGTGGAACCCAGAACGATGTGTGACCACTTAGTTAAGGCGACATTGTTCTGCCGAGGACACCCAAACCAGAGTGGGCACCGCAAAGCCCAAGGAGCCCGAACCTGGACGTTGCTGTAGCCCTGCTTGGAATATTTAGCCCACGTTGGCTATTGGCCCATTCTAGCTTGCTATGTCAGGGTGGGCAATTGGATATGTGAATTGGACGAAGTTGGAAGTAGTAATGCATTTAGGTTATAGTTTATTGAGATCTATGAATACAACACATCAAAAGCTTGATTTTATGGCTGTTTTAAAATAATTTCCTGAAATTCTACCTAGTAATGATTTATGTTCACCACTGTATGTGGTCAATTGATTTGATAGCATGTTTAACCTATGCAAGTATATTCTATAAATTGTTAGTTCCCCTCTATGTTTTCTTAAATTCTGTAATAGGGTATATTGTAACCATGTGTTCAAGCTAATCAAATCAAAGTGTATTTATGATACAGGCTGTAAGCTAAACAATACAATGAAGGAAAGCTCTCTTCGCAATATATTAAGCTACACTGAACAAAAATATAAACGCAACATTAAAATGTTGCTCCCATGTTTCATGAGCTGAAATAAAAGATCCCAGAAAGGTTCCATACACGTAAAAAAAAACATATTTCTCTCAAATGTTGTTCACTAATTTGTTTACATCCCTGTTAGTGAGCATTTCTCCTTTGCCACGATAATCCATCTACCTGAACAGGTGTGGCATATCAAGAAGCTGATTAAACAGCATGGTCATTACACAGGAGGTGCACCTGGTGCTGGGGACAATAAAATTGCAATAAATGTGCAGTTTTGTCACACAACACAATGTCAGAGATGTCTCTTCTTTTGAGGGAGCGTGCAATTGGCATGCTGACTGCAGGAATGTCCACCAGAGCTGTTGCCAGATAATTGAATGTCCATTTCCCTACCATTGCATTTTTTATTTTATTTCACCTTTATTTAACCAGGTAGGCTAGTTGAGAACAAGTTCTCATTTGCAACTGCGACCTGGCCAAGATAAAGCATAGCAGTGTGAACAGACAACACAGAGTTACACATGGAGTAAACAATTAACAAGTCAATAACACAGTAGAAAAAAAGGGGAGTCTATATACAATGTGTGCAAAAGGCATTAGGAGGTAGGCGAATAATTACAATATTGCAGATTAACACTGGAGTGATAAATGATCAGATGATCATGTACAGGTGGAGATATTGGTGTGCAAAAGAGCAGAAAAGTAAATAAATAAAAACTGTGGGGATGAGGTAGGTGAAAATGGGTGGGCTATTTACCAATAGATTATGTACAGCTGCAGCGATCGGTTAGCTGCTCAGATAGCTGATGTTTGAAGTTGGTGAGGGAGATAAAAGTCTCCAACTTCAGCGATTTTGCAATTCGTTCCAGTCACAGGCAGCAGAGTACTGGAATGAAAGGCGGCAGAAATAGAGGGTCCAGATTGTCAAGCCCGAATGAGGTGTTGGCTTTAGGGATGATCAGTGAGATACACCTGCTGAAGCGCGTGCTACGGATGGGTGTTGCCATCGTGACCAGTGAACTGAGATAAGGCGGAGCTTTACCTAGCATGGCCTTGTAGATGACCTGGAGCCAGTGGGTCTGGCGACGAATATGTAGCGAGGGCCAGCCGACTAGAGCATACAAGTCGCAGTGGTGGGTAGTATAAGGTGCTTTAGTGACAAAACGGATGGCACTGTGATAAACTGCATCCAGTTTGCTGAGTAGAGTGTTGGAAGCGATTTTGTAGATGACATCGCCGAAGTCGAGGATCGGTAGGATAGTCAGTTTTACTAGGGTAAGCTTGGCAGCGTGAGTGAAGGAGGCTTTGTTGCGGAATAGAAAGCCGACTCTTGATTTGATTTTCGATTGGAGATGTTTGATATCTGGGAGCATGAGCAGCAGTGTGCGGCATTTTCCTTTTTATTAAACACGATATAGTAACCTTTGACCCTTAGCCTTGTAACACACTAAGCCCGTGACCTAAGGTGACCTCAGGGCCAGGGACACATCCATAACCCTAACACAACTGACAGACAGGTAAGGGTCAAGGATGGGTGTAGTACTATTATAGATATTATACGATGAACTGCTCAAGCCCAATCATAGTCCAAATAAATGCTACAAAAACATCCGCTTTAAAATGTAAACAGAAGTGCTAGTGAGTCATGTGAGATTATTTGAGATGTAGCACTATGTGGCTCTGGTCAAAAGTAGTGCATTCTATAGGTCGTTATCAACACGTCACAATAAGGTGCAGTGTTCAATTAGCCTGCTGGGGGCAAGGAGTCCCCCAGCTCTGCTAAAACCATTGACAACTGCGTGCCGTTTTCAAGGGATTGTTAAATAAATGTACTATCATCACCTCTTGAAGAGTGTAGTCAGTACACCCCCCGATTATTCCATGCAAAACAATTGAGCACATTTAGCTCTATATCATCAGAGTTATACAGCAAGTAACTGCCTGCTTTTCATGATCAGTAAACATCAATTGATCATGTCACTTCAGATATGTGAGGGGAGCCTCACGATATTTGTCAATATTGGCAACCATTAATTGGATATTTGAGTGATATAAAATTAAAGTGAACTATACCTGACAAGCATGAGTGGTTTAGGTTCATTTCCTGTCCTTCGTGGGCTCTGCCTGTCAAACAGCAGCATTTGCCGATGTACTGTTAGCTGATCATTTTTACTTTGCAAGCTACCGGTAGAAACCTTGTACAGTTGGCTAAACATAAACAACGAAGGCCTACCTAGCGAACTTAGCTAAAATTATACCCTTTTCAACATTGCTTTTGAGAGTGTTTAATCACGATTACTGCTGACATACATAATAGGCTACATTGATTGATGAACCACGTCAAATTGGCTAGCTAGTTAATAGATTATGTCAATATGGTAAATTAACAAGCTAGCTTTAAGGGGATAAACTACTGGCAGCAGATGGCTACATTTTCTTGCCATCTATAGTGGTGATGACAGTAGTCCGACTGACAACTTTACCATACCAGGACGAGGACTTTCTCTTTCCAAAAGTCTAATCTCTGATGAAGCAAGCTAACCCAGCACAGGTTGTTTGCCCTAGCTGGCTAGCTATATGCCAAATGGATAGACTACCCTCACGTATCTGACAACACAGAGTGGAATAATGGGAAATATGTAGTTCTGACTAGGCTCTTCAAGAGGTGATGAAATTAAAACCAAATATTTATTGAATAATCACGTGTTATTGATAATGACCTATAGGGAGTAGGGTGTCATGTGAGATGTCCCTCCTTCGTTGTCATACTTTAACCATAATGAACAGAACATGTAGACCGTCGTACAGTCTGTAGCCATAATGAGTCGTCAGTTAGACTGAGACAGAAATGTCTGGGAAATACTGTATAAGCACCCTTATAAATCAGACAATCTTCTGAATTATTCAATACATTCTAACCCTGAGGAGATCTGGAGAGGGATGGAGATGGAGAGATGGAAGATGGGAGGGATAGAAATATATAAATGTGCCCCCATTAGAACCCAAGTTACTGAGAGGGATGGAGAGAAGGGGAGCGAGAGGGATGGAGGGATGGTGAGAAGGGGAGCGAGAGGGAGGGAGGGATGGTGAGAAGGGGAGCGAGAGGGAGGGAGGGATGGTGAGAAGGGGAGCGAGAGGGATGGAGGGATGGTGAGAAGGGGAGCAAGAGGGAGGGAGGGATGGTGAGAAGGGGGAAGTCAGAGAGAAGGAGAGCTGGGTGCTTTGGCATCGACTCTGGGATTTGCAATATGGTGTTTTAAAAAAAGTGTTACTTCCCCCTTCTTCCCCCTCCCTCTCCCCCTCCCTCTACCTCATGTCCCCCAATAACCCTGGTCTCTTCTAACACAAGACAATTAGAATATGCACAACTACTTCTTCCTCTCGCTCTGTATTCCCCTCTATATTCTGCCCTACAAATGCAAAATGCAGTAATTATGTTGGTTTCTTTACTGCAAAATCTGACTTTTTTTTATGTCTAGACTGACAGCAATTTCTGATATGTTCTGATCAACTGGCTTGTTCTAGTGTCGGGAAACGATCAGATCATATACTTGCCCATTACAACAGATCAAAGATTTTTTTAAATCAAATTCGTAGTTACTGTGTGTCGTCTTTGTAGGACAGTCTTCCTGTCTCCTGTTATCCCTCCCTTTCCCTCTTTCCCTCTCTCTCCTCTCCTGGGTTTAGCTGATATAGGGGTGTAAAGTTATAATGGACGGATTGTGGGGGTTACTAAGGTGATAGCTTGTGAACATCAGCCTTGTTGAGATCACATTTTGACCTATGGGCGTGGCTGTTGGGGCCCACCTGAGCACAGACACATCACAATATCTCGCTCTTTCCTCCCTTTCCCCACTCTCTCTGTTTTTCCTTTCACTCCACAGGTTTTTCCATCCTACTGGTATGCTAGCTCCCACCTTCCAGGGTTGTCATGGTGACAGGTAAAAAAAAATGTATCAGGAGCTTCTCTTCTCTTCCAGGTTTATTCCCTCCCTCCCCCCTCTTTGTTATGACCTATTTCTCTCCCTCTCTTTCTCTCCTTTCTCGCTCTCCATCCACCCAGTGGTGGGGTATGCCCTCGTGGCTCAGGGCTAGCTCAGTGAAGTGTGTATGCGTCTCTGGGTTTACTCAGTGAAGTGTGTGTAGCGGTTTCACGCTCTGCTCTCTGTGTAAAGCTATCTGTATTTCTGTCAGGGAGATGCAGCCACCCCCCCCCCACCCCCCGTACAGTAGAGGAGAGTAGACGGGGAACCCTGAGCGAGAGAGAGTGAGAGAATTCAGGGAGAGAGATGCCAGAAACTCCGAGAGGTAACCTAGCCATATTATTCTCCTGGCCCCCATGAACTCATCACAACCTAGCTAAGATTCCTGAACCCTCCTGGCCTTACAGTTTGTACTCACACCAGCATTGGTTCTACTTCTTACCTTTCAGACCGTCAGTACGGTTGGAAGTATGGATTATGTCCCTCGCGCTCCTCGCAGGTCAAGTAATAATAACAAACAAAGTCAAGCCAGTGACGTGACAGCGTGGGAGGACGTGCCCTCGCGGTTCATATAGACCCGGACGTCAGACCACACACTCTCTGTGTGTGAGTTGTGTGTACTGTCAGTCTGTCCCCAACAGCCTGTGACCTGTGGGTCAGAGTGCGAAATTCGCCCTCAGAGGCTGTGTGACAGCTCTCATCTACCTAGGCCACCGGGCACTAGTCAACCTTCGACTATTTAAAACTCGAACGGGTCACTTCCCTAGATAACCATGCCTAGGAAGGTTGTTAGCCTAGCCAGCTATAAAATGTGAGATTTGGATTTCCTCCCCCTGGTATTCCCTCTCCCCTGGCATTTACTAGCATGCTACAAGCTAGCTAGCTAGCTAGTTTGCCAACTCAACCTACAGTAGCTGCCACTGTGTGTCGTCAGCTAGGTTACCAATTCCACCTTAGCTGCCACTGTGTGTCGTCAGCTTGGCGTTTCGGATAAATAAGCCACCTGTTCCAGCCTTCTGGTCATAGCATGCTGTACAGCTCCCGCCAGATTATCCATGCTTGTAGCGCTCTACTCATATTGTGTATTGGGGTAGCATTCTGAGAGAACACCACATCACCAGGATGCTGGGCATGCAGGGCCGCGCTCCTCTTGTGGAGCTGAACCACAAGTAGAAGATGGTTGTGACTTGTGCCCCGCCTGCCGAATCATTGGTCACGTGCGTGAGGCCCTTTCTGACCTCTGCAATAACTGTGCTGTCCTGCCTGTGAAGGTGAGGGAAGTGCAGCTAGCCAGAGTTGAGGGCCTGTTTTTCACAGAACCCACACAGGGCCATCAAAAGAGGGAAAGTCTACCAAACCGATGGTGCCCCCCGGTAAAAAAAGGAAAAAAGGTTCTCCAGACCGTAACTGCATGGGAATGGTTCACGTCCCTGGACTTAAAGGATACTTACTTTCACGTTCCTGTGTTACCGCAACACAGGCACACCAGTTTGAAGTATTACCCTTCGGTCTCTCCCTGGCTCCCTGCGTCTTCACAAGATGTGTGAGCGCAGCCCTGAGCTACCACCACTTACAGGGGATCAAGATCCTTCCTTACCTCGATGACTGGCTCATCTGCGCCCCCTCTCCTGAGTGTGCGGCCGAGGGCACAGAGCTGACACTTGACCCACGTCACTGCACTGGGTCTTATCGCGAACAACGAAAAGAACAGTTTCAACTCCCGCACTATGAGGGCATGTATAACACCTCAGCGCGTGGACAGCACTCTCCTTCTTCTGCAGCAATTCCAGTTGAATGCATTGGTGAAGGTATGAACGTTGCAAAAACTGATGGGCATGCCCCCGGCAGCCTCTGCGGTGACACCGTTAGGCCTACTTTCTTTAAGGCCACTACAAGTGTGGTTCAACGACCTCCACTTGGACCCCAAGTAGGACAGAAACACAAATACAGGTGACAAGAGCGTGCTACTCTACTCTGTGGCCGTGGAACAAGAGAGCATTCCTGACTACAGGTGTCCCTCTTGGATCAATTCCGGCAAGGCGGTAAGTAGTGATGACCAACGCTTAACTAACAAGCTGGGGAGTAGTGTGGCAGTGTTGGGGAGTAGTGTGGCAGTGTTGGGGAGTAGTGTGGCAGTGTTGGGGAGTAGTGTGGCAGTGTTGGGGAGTAGTGTGGCAGTGTTGGGGAGTAGTGTGGCAGTGTTGGGGAGTAGTGTGGCAGTGTTGGGGAGTAGTGTGGCAGTGTTGGGGAGTAGTGTGGCAGTGTTGGGGAGTGTTGTTGGGGAGTAGTGTGGCAGTGTTGGGGAGTAGTGTGGCAGTGTTGGGGAGTAGTGTGGCAGTGTTGGGGAGTAGTGTGGCAGTGTTGGGGAGTAGTGTGGCAGTGTTGGGGAGTAGTGTGGCAGTGTTGGGGAGTAGTGTGGCAGTGTTGGGGAGTAGTGTGGCAGTGTTGGGGAGTAGTGTGGCAGTGTTGGGGAGTAGTGTGGCAGTGTTGGGGAGTAGTGTGGCAGTGTTGGGGAGTAGTGTGGCAGTGTTGGGGAGTAGTGTGGCAGTGTTGGGGAGTAGTGTGGCAACACAGGTCTGTACGGGGAGGGCGGTGCCCCCACTGGAGGAAAGAGCACATCAACATGCTAGAACTTCAGACAGTTTACCTAGCCCTGAATCACTTTCTGCCGGTTCTCAAACACAAACATGTCCTGATTCGATCAAACAATACATCGACAGTGTTCCACATCAACCATCAAGGGAGAATGAGGTCTGTACGGTCCCTACAGGTGGCCCAACAACTCTTGACATGGTCCCTACCACATCTGGTCTTCCTACGAGCCATTCATCTCCCCAGCAAGGTGAACGAGGTGGCAGAGTTCTTGTCGCGATAGAAACCGCCCCCGGGGAAATGGAGACTTCACTCGCAAGTAGTGACGATGATATGGCAGCGGTTCGGAACAGCACACGTGGACCTGTTCACCTCAGAGAAAACATCCCACTGCTCCCTCTGGTTCTCTCTGGCAGAGTCCAAGAGCCCCCTGGGTATGGACGCTTTAGCTCACACATGGCGAGAGGTCCTTGTGTCTGCTTTCCCTCCGGCTCCCCTGATCTTAGCAACGCTGCACAGGGCCTCTCAGGCTCAGCCCCCAGATGGCCAACAAGACCCTGGTTTCCAACCCTCTTCAATCATCTGTGGGGAGAGCCATGGCAGCTCCCTCACAGACAGGATCTGCTCTCACAGTTGGGATGGCAGGATATGGCATCCCAGCCCAGACCAACTACAGCTATGGGTGCAGACTCTGAAGAGCCCGACCCTCTGCTGATCGCTCTCAAGATGTTACAAGGTCAACGTCGCATCCTGCCACAACATGGGCTCTGTCATTCTTTCCAGTGGCACTGATGCGCTAATCAGAGGTTAGTAGTGCTATTCCTCGTGACCTTGTTGATATGAGTCATCCATACTTTCAACCGTCCTGACTGTCTGAAAGGTATGATGTAGAACGGAAGTCAAGAATGTAACTATGGTTCTACGAATACCTGGAAGACCGTCAGTACTTTCCTGTCACTCTGAATCGTTTGGGCGAGAAGATTTTCTGATCTGTCGTCTGTTTTTTTTTGTTATGAACCGCCGGAGCACGTCTTCCCACGCTGTCACGTCGCCGGTTTGACTTTGTTTGTTATTATTACTCGACCTGCGAGGAGCGCAGGCCGTACTGACGGACCGTACTGACGGACCATACTGACGGTCTGAAAGGTATGAAGTAGAACCATAGTTACATTCGTAACTTCCGCTCTGCCTGTCATCTGAGAAACACATACCACAAATATCGCAGGAAAAGAGTTAAGAGGAATTTAAGTGGTTGATTGTATTATCTGATATGTTTCTCGTCACAGAAAAAAAGTCCCAGGGAACATAGAAGAGTCATACCAGGCCCGAAAATGCTATTGCAGATTTTCTAAGGAAAGTGTTGTAAAAATAGAATAAGAAGCAGAAGCTAGAGAAAGAGAGAGAAGGTGCTAATGGGACCGGTAGAGGTGATGAGATGTTGACTTGTGGAGACAAAGCTTCGCTAGCTGGCTCACTGAGCTGACAGCTTTTCTACTGGCATGACAGATCAGAGAGAGGGGGAGGGAGAGAGGGGACGAGAGAGGGGGACAGAGAGAGGGGGTAGAAAGAGCGAGAGGTGGAGAGAGGGGGTAGAGAGGAGAGAGAATGAGACAGAGGTGGCAAGAGGGGTAGAGAGAAAGAGGGAGAGGGAGGAAGAGAAGGAGTATATGGAGTGAGATACACAATTGTGGAGATTGGAGTGGTTGAGAGGGATAAAAAACATGATGTGAGTGTGTCATACATGTGAGTGTGTGGTCCTTCTGTAGCTCAGTTGGTAGAGCATGGCGCTTGTAACGCCAGGGTAGTGGGTTCGATTCCCGGGACCACCCATACGTAGAATGTATGCACACATGACTGTAAGTCGCTTTGGATAAAAGCGTCCGCTAAATGGCATATATTATTATATTATAAATATTACATTTCAGTGTGTGTGTGTCCCCAAAGGTGTGTCACCCATCCAGCAATGATAGAGACTAAATGAGTGTGTGATGACTGAGCAGTGTAGCGAGAGCAGGTCTACTAATGACTGACCATAACACACTCAGCCCACAGCCATCGCTGGCCTTTAGTGAGTGTAGCCTAGGTCAACTGCACGATTCAACATGTGCATATGCACGCACACCCCAAAACACATACCCACCCCCCACACACACTCACATGTGAGTAGAGTAGAGCGGCCGTCCATATTTTATTTTTATTTTTTATTTATCCTTTATTTTACCAGGTAAGTTGACTGAGAACACATTCTCATTTGCAGCAATGACCTGGGGAATAGTTACAGGGGAGATATAGCCTCATATAGCCTCATATATATTCTTCTATATTCCCCAGGGCTTTTGTAGTGTGTCTCATATATGAAGCCGTTGAGCAGAAAGAAGGGAGTAGGTGTGTGTGTGCGTGCGTGTGTGTGTTCATGAGTACTGTAATTTTTGCTTGTAGACGTGTGTGTGTGTGTGTGTGAGAGTGTGTGTTTAGCACTGTCTTTATGTGTGGATGCTACTAGGAATTTGACAAACTATAAGAAAAATTCATAGACTTCCACCTGAATTCACAATGCGCCTGCTCTGCTGCCAGCAATACTGAAATTCCACCTCGCAAGGTTTGCATTTCACCACCTTCTCATTTATCTTCTCAAAGTATTGGCATACGGGACTTCGCTGCTGTCGCTTGCCTTTCTCTGCCATTTTCCCAACTGTTAAAGACAATGACATACTGGTGGAGAGTTGACTCCAAAATAATTGATTCCTTGACTCCTTGCACGTCGGCTACCGGTGTCGACTCCCATTTCTGAGTGTCAAGATTTGATTCCGCTAGGAATCGGCTCCTTGACTCCTCAGATTCAGTATTTTTGGAGCGGAGGAGACTGATTACTTTCCGTACTTCCGAGAAAACAAACACTCACATCTTTCATAGCGAGCTATCTAGGGACGGCAAGAGAGGGGAGGGTCACAGTATCGGCAGGTCGGCCACCAGGCCACCAACAGAGTCAGAACCGTGCACTTAGGCCTATCTATCGGTAATCAATGGCTGTATCTCGCAATGGAATGCTGCATCTTAAATGTATTTGCTTGCAATGTCTTGCAACTTCAGTAAAGCAGGTCATATCATCAGACCGAAAACTGAGCACGTACTTGCATCATTAGCGAAGAGAAAGAGCAAGTGAGCCAGCACGAGGGAGAGAGAGGAGGGGGCAGGCAGAAATAAACGTGTTCATCTGTCTTGGTGATCTGTATCTCTCAATGTCTTGTCTTGCAAATCCACCAGAGTATCCTAAAGTTAGCCTTTTGCTCTGTGCTCTTATTTCAATGACGCAACTTTCCCCAGGCTTTTATAGCCTATTGTCTAGTTAGGCAATAACTCTGGGAAATCATATGTTTTGTGATAACTGCACTGTGATTGACATTTTGTGGGAGAAAAAAAACAACAACCAAAAAAACATATTTTCCCCAGCTAGGGATTTTTTCTTAACGATCGCAATTTCGTTGAAATGTTATAACGTTTAAACGTTCACACCCCTAGATGCTAATCTATTTGTGTATGAGATCTCCATCTCTACATTCCACCGCTCACAACAGTATAAACAGATGATGTAGCAGCTGTTTTATCATTAATGAGTAGAGAGAGAGAGAGAGAGACAGAGAGAGAGACAGATATAGAGAGATGGATAAAGCGGAAGAGATATGAGTTAAATTATCATGAAGATTTGTGTTAAAGAGACCCAGTGATTTAAAGGATTGCTTCTCTGAGGGAATATCGTGTGTGTGTGTGTGTGTGTGTGTGTGTGTGTGTGTGCGTGTGTATGTGTGTTTGTACATACATGTGAATGTGTGCTGTGTGGACGTGTTTAACTGTACTTGTGGGGACCAGAAGTCCCCAAAAGAATAGTAAACAGGGAAAAAATTGACCAGCTGGAGACATTTTGTTAGTCCACAGAAGATCAAATGCTATTTCTAGGGGGCTTACTGTTAGGGTTAGAATTAGGTTCAGGGTTAGGAGCTAAGGTTAGTTTTATGGTTAGGAGCAATGTTCCCTCAGGACTGTCGCGCAGAAGGAATATCAGCCCACTCAGAGAAGCACAAGATTGAACTTCACTCAACTGTCTAGTTTTCCCCTTTGTGATTTGTGATCGAATCAATGCAATATTAGCCACTTCCATTGCAACATACCCGAAACAAAAGATTTTCTTGTAAGCAGAGCGCATTGGAGTAGGATTCTTTCTATTGCATTGACAGGCACGACTCAGGCCCATACTCTACATAGACTATAACCAATCAGAGCATCAGTATCCCTATATGCACATAGACCATTGACATATATAGATCTGTGCCATTTCACTTTGAACTGGACTATGTCTACAGCATGAGTGGTCACGAGTAGATGCAATTGTTTCGAGATCAAAGCAAGAGCTGCATGTAGCCATGTGTGTACATTTGTTTATATTCTTTGCCACTAAGTGAGTTATTAGGCCAGTTATAGCTCATTTCTTGTCAGCAATGGGTGAGTAGTTGCTTCCTACAAGAGCACAAAACGTGTGGATTTTTAAACATCTTTGAAAAGCAAGTCAGGTAAAGAGCTTTTTTTATGTCTTAAAGGGGCAGTGTTGTATTCTGCCAATAGGCAGAGCGTAGCATAGTTTGTCTGATTCTCTGTAATAATGCTATGAGAATAATAATGAATTTATAAGTGGTGTCTTGCATCAAACAACAACATTTTCGCTCACCTCCTTGTCTGAAGCACAAGTGGATAAACAGGTTAATGTCAATCCCTACATGTTTTTTTCAAAAGTATTGTTGAATGTGGGCCTACATTGAATACCACACATTGGCTGCTGTAGGCTGAATGATAGAACAGCTATATCCATGTTAAAATGTTATGAGATGCATTTTCGCCATATATTTGTTTATGGTAGGTCTACATTATGACCAAATAGCAACCGTAGCCTACTTGGCCACTGTTAAAACTGTAACTTAAAGTGGGTGCAGCCTCAGTGTTCACAGTAAAGTTGTTGCACAGAATTTTCACAACGTTCAGGTTTGCGCTCAGCAGACCTGAAATTTGCTCAGTGCCGAACATAATTAGAGGGAACATTGGTTAGGAGCCAGGGTTACGTTTAGGGTAAAGGTTAGGTTTTGGGGTTAAGGTTATGGTTAGGTTTAGGGGTTAGAGAAAATAGGGTTTTGAATGGGACTGAATTGTGTGTCCCCACATGGTAAGTTATACAAGACTGTGTGTGTGTGTGTGTGTGTGTGTGTGTGTGTGTGTGTGTGTGTGTGTGTGTGTGTGTGTGTGTGTGTGTGTGTGTGTGTGTGTGTGTGTGTGTGTGTGTGTGTGTGTGTGTGTGTGTGTGTGTGTGTACAGCCATAGTTCAACCTGGCTCTTTCTGATATGATAATGACAGTATTATGCAACTTGAGGTCATACAGTAAGTTAGCCTCCTTTTGTCCAATAGATTGTGGCTCAATCATATCGCTCTACAGCTCTAGCCTTCAGTTAAATGAAGGGCTTTGTGCATGTGTGTGGGTGTTTGCATGTGATGTGTGTGTGTTTCTCTGTGTGTGGCTGGCTTACTGGAGAGTGTAGAGATGGCTAAACATTTATTTCTTTTGTATGAGTGTATTAGTGTGTTATGAGAGCCAGGCATCTTTTCCAGCCATCATTTTATCTCCACTGGGGTGCAGAACATCTCAAGACAGTTTGGTAGACTACACCTACCCTGTATCATTATGACCACAGGAAATCACAGTTTATTTCAGGACACCTACCCTGTATCATTATGACCACAGGAAATCACAGTTTATTTCAGGACACCTACCCTGTATCATTATGACCACAGGAAATCACAGTTTATTTCAGGACACCTACCCTGTACTATTAAGACCACAGGAAATCACAGTTTATTTCAGGACACCTACCCTGTATCATTATGACCACAGGAAATCACAGTTTATTTCAGGACACCTACCCTGTACTATTAAGACCACAGGAAATCACAGTTTATTTCAGGACACCTACCCTGTATTATTATGACCACAGGAAATCACAGTTTATTTCAGGACACCTACCCTGTACTATTAAGACCACAGGAAATCACAGTTTATTTCAGGACACCTACCCTGTATCATTATGACCACAGGAAATCACAGTTTATTTCAGGACACCTACCCTGTATCATTATGACCACAGGAAATCACAGTTTATTTCAGGACACCTACCCTGTATCATTATGACCACAGGAAATCACAGTTTATTTCAGGACACCTACCCTGTATCATTAAGACCACAGGAAATCACAGTTTATTTCAGGACACCTACCCTGTATCATTAAGACCACAGGAAATCACAGTTTATTTCAGGACACCTACCCTGTACTATTAAGACCACAGGAAATCACAGTTTATTTCAGGACACCTACCCTGTATCATTAAGACCACAGGAAATCACAGTTTATTTCAGGACACCTACCCTGTACTATTAAGACCACAGGAAATCACAGTTTATTTCAGGACACCTACCCTGTATCATTAAGACCACAGGAAATCACAGTTTATTTCAGGACACCTACCCTGTATCATTAAGACCACAGGAAATCACAGTTTATTTCAGGACACCTACCCTGTACTATTAAGACCACAGGAAATCACAGTTTATTTCAGGACACCTACCCTGTACTATTAAGACCACAGGAAATCACAGTTTATTTCAGGACACCTACCCTGTACTATTAAGACCACAGGAAATCACAGTTTATTTCAGGACACCTACCCTGTACTATTAAGACCACAGGAAATCACAGTTTATTTCAGGACACCTACCCTGTACTATTAAGACCACAGGAAATCACAGTTTATTTCAGGACACCTACCCTGTATCATTAAGACCACAGGAAATCACAGTTTATTTCAGGACACCTACCCTGTATCATTAAGACCACAGGAAATCACAGTTTATTTCAGGAGACCTACCCTGTACTATTAAGACCACAGGAAATCACAGTTTATTTCAGGACACCTACCCTGTACTATTAAGACCACAGGAAATCACAGTTTATTTCAGGACACCTACACTATGGTGATGGATTACCTTTGCTGAGGGATATCATCATTTACTTCCACCATTCGTCTCTGGTGATGGCGGAGTCGGTGTGTGCAGGCGGGCAGTTTGCTTTGCTAAGTATACCTTGGGGAATGTTGTGTGTATGTAGCTAAGCTTTATCATGGGTGACAGTGCTGTGTGCTCTCTGCTTATGGAAGATTTAATGGTGTGTGTGTGTGTGTGTGTGTGTGTGTGTGTGTGTGTGTGTGTGTGTGTGTGTGTGTGTGTGTGTGTGTGTGTGCGTGCGTGCGTGCGTGCGTGCGTGCGTGCGTGCGTGCGTGCGTGCGTGCGTGCGTGCGTGTGTGTGTTTGTGTGTGTGTGTGTGTGTACAGCGCCAGCTAAGCCAACCAATCCACCACTCTACACACTCCCAATCTACTCAGCAAGTAGACATTGTCATCCAGCACACAAATACACACATACATAGTCCATGCATGAGGACAGTGTGGCAGACGTACAAACATGCACGCCCACTCTAAAGTATTATACTGTATGTACAGTGCATTCTGAAAGTATTCAGACCCCTAGACTTTTTATACATTTTGTTACTTTACATCCTTATTCTAAAATGTATTAAATTGTTAGTTTTTTCTCATCAATCTACACACAATAGTCCATAATGACAATGCAAAAACTGTTTTTTAGACATTTTTGCACATATATTCAAAATAAAAAACTGAAATATCACATTTATATAAGTATTCAGACCCTTTACTCAGTACTTTGTTGAATCACTTTTGGCAGCGATTACAGCCTCGAGTCTTCTTGGGTATGACTCTACAAGCTTGGCACACCTGTATTTCTGGAGTTTCTCCCATTCTTCTCTGCAGATCCTCCCAAGCTCGGTCAGGTTGGATGGGGAGCGTCGATGCCCAGCTATTTTCAGGTCTCTCCAGGGATGTTGAATCGAGTTCTAGTCCGGGCTCTGGCTGGGCCACTCAAGGACATTCAGAGACTTGTCCCGAAGCCACTGCTGCGTTGTCTTGGCTGTGGGTGTAGGGTTGTTGCTGTCGGAAGGTGAACCTTCGTCCCAGTCTGGAGTTCCTGAGCGCTCTGGAGCAGGTTTTCATCAAGGATCTCTCTATACTTTGCTCTGTTAATCTTTCCCTCAATTCTGACTAGTCTCCCAGTCCCTGCCGTTGAAACACATCCCGACAGCATGATGCTGCCACCAAAACCATTAACTGTAGGGATGATGCCAGCTTTCCTTCAGACATGACGCTTGACATTCAGGCCAAAGAGTTTAATCTTGTTTTCATCAGACCAGAGAATATTGTTTCTCATGGTCTAAGAGTCCTTTAGATGCCTTTTGGCAAACTCCAAGCGAGCTGACATGTGCTTTTTACTGAGGAGTGGCTTCCACCTGGCCACTCTACCATAAAGGCCTGATTGGTGGAGTGCTGCAGAGATGGTTGTCTTTCTGGAAGTTTCTCCCAATTCCACAGAGGAACTCTGGAGCTCTATCAGAGTGACCATCAGGTTCTTGGTCACCTCCCTGACCAAAGCCCTTCTCCCCCTTCTCTTCCATTTAAGAATGATGGAGGCCATTGTGCTCTTGGGGACCTTCAAACCTGCAGAATTTTCTTTGTACTCTTCCCCAGATCTGTGCCTCGACACAATCCTGTCTCGACGCTCTACGCACAATTCTTTCGACCTCAGTTTTGGCTCTGCCATGCACTGTCAACTGTGGACTTTATATGGACAGCTGTGTGTGCCTTTCCAAATCATGTCCAATCTGTAACGACGTTCGTTTGTCGAAAGAGAGTCGGACCAAAATGCAGCGTGGTTGTTACTCATGTTCTTTAATGAATGATCGCGATACATGAAATAACTATAATAAATACAAAAACAACAAACGGAACGTGAAAACCTATACAGCCTGTCTGGTGAAATAACTAACACAGAGACAGGAACAATCACCCACGAAATACACAGTGAAACCCAGGCTACCTAAATACGGTTCCCAATCAGAGACAACAAGAATCACCTGACTCTGATTGAGAACCGCCTCAGGCAGCCAAGCCTATACTAGACACACCCCTAATCAACCACAATCCCAATGCCTACAAAAACCCCAATACGACAACACAATAAACCCATATCACACCCTGGCCTGAACAAATAATTAAAGAAAACACAAAATACTAAGACCAAGGCGTGACACAATCAATTGAATTTACCACAAATGAACTCCAATCAAGTTGTAGAAACATCTCAAGGATGATCAATGGAAACAGGATGCACCTAAGCTCAATTACTAGTCTCATAGCAAAGGGTCTGACTACTTATGTAAATAAGGTATTTATGTTAAATGTACAATTTTTATCTAAACACCTGTTTGTAGATTGATGAGGGAAAAAAATAATATAATCCATTTTAGAATAAGGCTGTAACGTAACAAAATGTGGAAAAAGTCAAGGGGTCTGAATACTTTCCGAATGCACTGTAACACAGAGGCATACTCTATCCCCCTGCCCTTATTGTTCCTTTCATCCCCTCCTCTCTCTCTGTTTCTCATTCACTCTCCTTAGAAACTAGATGTACAGTACCCGTGTCTGTATAGCAGGTAACTTTATCTCTTTCAGACAGAGTTATAGTGACTCGGTGTGGAGTGCAAGGCAGAGTCAAGAGGTGACCAGGGTCCTCCTCTCCCTCTCGCTCCATTCTTTCTTCAGTGAGTAATGGTGTTATTATTGTACAGACTGTAGACGCTGCCTGCCTGGGCTCTCTGTAGTCTGTACAGGTGTAGACATCTCTCTCCAGGAGGGGCCAAGATAGAGAGGCAGAGGCTACTGGTAGTTTGGAAATGCATCGTTAGAAGAAAGGCGAACAAGGGAAACGAGAGTGAAGAAAGAAAGGAAAGTAACATAGAAGAGAAACTAGGTGAGTATGGGAGGCAGACTAGATTGGAGTGAAAAGATGGATACAGAATAGAGAGAGGGAAAGGAGAAAGAGATAGAGAAGACAGAAAGGGAGTGGCTGGCTCCTGGTAGCTAAGGTGGTGCTTCTGAAGAACAATAAAAACTCAACTCCATCTCTACATTCCAGAGCTGGTTGTAAAGACTCTCTGCCTCTAAACCTAGAGCAGTGCCAGTCTCTTTCCCTACATAGGCCCCTCTCCCTTCTCTTCTCTTCTTCTCCTGTATTCTCCTTCCTTCCCTCCTCTCCCCTGCCTTCCTACTTCCCCTATCTGGTATTTTAGGACACAAAACGCAAGGTGTTTCTGCTCTTCAACACGGTACGTAAGTCAGAGCTAAGTGCTCTAGATCAGTATCCACTCTGGTCTGGTACAGTCCTATACTAGTCCCATAGCTGTCAGCTGCCAGCCGATCTGATCTGACCCGGATATGAGGAAATACCTCGAATGTCTCTGATCCCAGAACATTTCCCAGATAAAAAGCCTGTGTGTGTGTACACACACACACACACACACACACACACACACACACACACACACACACACACACACACACACACACACACACACACACACACACACACACACACACACACACACACACACACACACACACACACACACACACAGCCCAGAGGAGAGATTGTCTAAACAAGCAACGTTGAATAGGTTCTGGCCCCGACGCAAGAACAACAAGTCATTTTGGTGTTTCCTTCGCCAGAGGGGCAAAACGAGGTCAGGGGATATAATCGCCTCAGTTGGGCTTCATTCATGGCCTGCTATGCTCCCACACCGGTCCCTGCTGCCTGCCCCCAGACCCATTTCACATTCCTATCCTTCTTTATGCAGTGTGAGATTCACCTACTGACATGATGCAGTCTGGGGTTTTTGTATACAGTTTATGTCCTCATATAGATGTCTAATATGCCGATAAAACAGCGACAATACAGGGATAATACAGCAAAAACACTACGATAATACAGCGATAATACAACGATAATACAGCGATAATACAACGATAATACAGCGATAATGCAGCGAAAATACAATGATAATACAGTGATAATACAACGATAATACAGCGACAATACAGGGATAACACAGCAAAAACACTACGATAATACAGCGATAATACAGCGATAATACAACGATAATACAATGATAAAACAGCGACAATACAGGGATAATACAGCTAAAACACTACGATAATACAGCGATAATACAGCGATAATACAACGATAATACAACGATAATACAGCGATAATACAGCGATAATACAATGATAATACAACGATAATACAGGGATAATACAGCAAAAACACTACGATAATACAGCGATAATACAGCGATAATACAGGGATAATACAGCGATAAAACAGCAACAATAAATGGATAATACAGCAAAAACACTATGATAATACAGCAATAATACAGTGATAATACAGTGATAATACAACGATAATACAGTGACAATACAGGGATAATGCAGCAAAAACACTACGATAATACAGCGATAATACAACAATAATACAGCGATAATACAGCATTAATACAACGATAATACAACGATAATACAGCGATAATACAGGGATAATACAGCAAAAACACTACGATAATACAGCGATAATACAGGGATAATACAGCAAAAACACTACGATAATACAGCGATAATACAACAATAATACAGTGATAATACAGCATTAATACAACGATAATACAACAATAATACAGCGATAATACAGGGATAATACAGCAAAAACACTACGATAATACAGCGATAATACAACGATAATACAGGGATAATACAGCAAAAACACTACGATAATACAGCGATAATACAGGGATAATACAGCAAAAACACTACGATAATACAGCGATAATACAGCGATAATACAGAGATAATACAGCAAAAACACTGATAATACAGCGATAATACAGCGATAATACAACGATAATACAACGATAATACAGCGATAATACAGGGATAATACAGCAAAAACATGACGATAATACAGCGATAAAACAGCGACAATACAGGGATAATACATCAAAAACACTACGATAATACAGCGATAATACAGCGATAATACAACGATAATACAACAATAATACAGCGATAATACAATGATAATACATGGATAATACAGCAAAAACACTACGATAATACAGCGATAATACAGCGATAATACAGCGATAATACAGCAATAAAACAGCAACAATACATGGATAATACAGCAAAAACACTACGATAATACAGCAATAATACAGTGATAATACAACGATAATACAGTGACAATACAGGGATAATACAGCAAAAACACTACGATAATACAGCGATAATACAACAATAATACAGCGATAATACAGCATTAATACAACGATAATACAACGATAATACAGGGATAATACAGAAAAAACACTACGATAATACAGCGATAATACAACGATAATACAGGGACAATACAGCAAAAACACTACGATAATACAGCAATAATACAACGATAATACAGGGATAATACAGCAAAAACACTGATAATACAGCGATAATACAACGATAATACAGCGATAATATAGCGATAATACAACAGTAATATAGCGATAATACAGCGATAATACAGAGATAATACAGAGATAATACAGCAAAAACACTGATAATACAGCGATAATACAATGATAATACAGCGATAATACAACGGTAATACAGCGATAATACAGCGATAATACAGAGATAATACAGCAAAAACACTGATAATACAGCGATAATACAATGATAATACAAAGATAATACAGGGATATTTATACAGCACACACTGTATATAGATTTTCTATTGTGTTATTGACTGTACGTTTGTTTATTCCATGTGTAACTCTGTGTTGTTGTTTGTGTCCCACTGCTTTGCTTTATCTTGGCCAGGTCGCAGTTGTAAATGAGAACTTGTTCTCAACTGGCCTACCTGGTTAAATAAAGGTGAAATAAATAAATAATAATAATAATACAGCGATAATACAGCAAAAATACTACGATAATACAGAGATAATACAGCAAAAATACTACGCGAATACAGGGATAATACAGGGAAAATACAGCAAAAATACTATAATAATACAGAGATGATACAGGGAAAATACAGCAAAAATACTATAATAATACAACAATAATACAGGGATAATACAGCAAAAATGCTACGATAATACAGGGATAATACAGCGATAATACAGGGATAATACAGTGATAATACAGGGGAAATACAGCAAAAATACTACGATAATACAGGGAAAATACAGCAAAAAGACTATGATAATACAGGAATAATACAGGGACAATACAGCAAAAATAATACATGGATTATACAACAAAAAATACTATGATAATACAGCAATAATACAGCGATGACATCAGAGGTGAGTGATATCAATCAATAGTTGCAGATAGGCTCAGATCAGCTCAGCCTAGATCCACAGCTGTGCTTCGTCACAATTTATTTTGTCTTGAACTTGTTTTAAGACCTAAATGCAGTCTGTAAATGGATTTGGGTCTGGGTCTGCATTGGTGTCCTGGCACCGCAACAGATCTGGTCACAGTCTGGATCTCAAGGATTATGGTTGTGACTCCTTAGATATCCTGGGGTGTATTCAGAACCAAATGAAAGCGAACAGAAGCAAATTAAACAGGGAGGGAGCTACCTGAATTTGTCCTATAGAAACTCTTGCTTTCGTTTCCATTTGGAGTACAGTTTTTTTGTTGCAAGTCATTTTGCAACTGTTTGCTATGGTCTTCATGTAATGAATACACCCCTGGCCTAACTCCTAACCCAGTGAAAACCAATCTAATCCCAATAGAGTAGCAGGAAGCCTCCTTTCACTAGACCAGGGATAGCCTTGCCTTTGGCACTATACAGATCTGCTGATCTGTCCATAATAAGGATGGGTTTAACTCCCAGTGGTAATGTGATGTATATGGTGTATTTGATACTTTCCACATGGTTTTCCCTGTGTAGCCCCAACCTAATTAACCAGGCCCTTTTTAGACAAGTGGGGGTATGGTAGGAGGTGATTGATGGGAGAAAGATGGCGTTCTGTTACTGTGCGTTTATTTCATTGTAACATGCTTATGACATGACACATGGTTTCTGTCAATCTTTGCTGCCTTGCTCACTAAAAACCAACAGGTGAATTATATTTAATATTACGTCAATCTGGTACAGAAAGACCGTGCTCGGAGAGAATCATCATTACCACATATTCCAATACCAACACCTAGATTAGTCTAGGAGCTTTTCTGGTTGTCTGTGATATCTTGTCCCTGCAGGGGAGTGTTGGTTGTTTCTGTATGGTGTTATATCCTGGGTTGACTTCCTGGTTATTAGTGTGGAGAGGCTGTGCTTTGTCTGAGGGAAGCTCTGGGTTGCATCACACTGTTTTTATTATGAAAGCACAGCACACCGATAGCCAATAGTGTGTGCAGGTGCTTGTGTGTGTGTGTGTGTGTGTGTGTGTGTGTGTGTGTGTGTGTGTGTGTGTGTGTGTGTGTGTGTGTGTGTGTGTGTGTGTGTGTGTGTGTGTGTGTGTGTGTGTGTGTGTGTGTGTGTGTGTGTGTGTGTGTGTGTGTGTGTGTGTGTGTGTGTGAGAGAGAGAGAGCTGACTCAACCCCACCTCTTTCTCTCCAGCCTATTGTTTCCATCTCAGATAGATACACACCTCTGCAAATATATCTCTCTCTTCCTAACAGTCTTTCCTCCCTCTTTCTCATTCTACCCCTTGCCTACCTCTCTCTCGCTCTCTCTTTATCTCTCTCTCTCTTCCTCCCCTCCTCCCTCTTGCTCTCACAACTCTCTCCCTCAGTCCTCTCTATTCCCCTTCCATATCCCTCTCCTCCTTTCCCCCTGCAGTGGTTCCCTGGCTGTGTAGGAATGTGGCTCCAGGCCACTAATCAATTCCCTCCTGAGTCAGTCAGACCAGAGCAGACCCACTCCTTTACTGACTATACTCCACCTCTCTCTCTCTCCTTCTTCCCCTTTTCTCTTTCGCTCTTGGCCTGAATCTCGTTCAGTCTCTCTCTCTCTCTCTAGCTATATATCCTCCATATTGTCTCCATATCTCCATATTATTGAAGTAGACCAAAGCGCAGTGTTGTGAGCGCACATATTCCCTTTATTAGAAATGACACCGACAAAAACAATAAACAATACAAAACAACCATGACGCTTATGGGCTATGTGCCACAAACAAAGTTAACTACCCACAATCACAGGTGGGAAAAAGGGCTGCCTAAGTATGGTTCCCAATCAGAGACAACGATAGACAGTTGTCCCTGATTGAGAACCATACCCGGCCAAAACATAGAAATATAAAATCCTAGAAAACAAAAACATAGAATGCCCACCCCAAATCACACCCAGACCAAACCAAATAGAGACATAAAAAGGCTCTCTAAGGTCGTGACACATATCACATTTCTCTCTCACTCTCTCTCTCTCTCTCTCCTCCATATCACATTTATCTCTCTCTCTCATTCTGTATCCTATTGACATGCCCCATTTTTACAATGATGTATTCATCCCTCTCTCTTTAACGTTTCTTACTGGCAGCTTGTTCTCTCTGTCTGTCTGCGTCCCTCATTCTTCTCCATTTTCCTCTCATTTCTTCCTCCTGTTATCTCTCTCGTTCATTCCCATTGTACACAAACACCTGCTCTTTCCATGACAGACTGACCAGGTGAATCCAGGTGAAAGCTGTGATCCCTTATTGATGTCACTTGTTAAATCCACTTCAGTCTGTGTAGATGAAGGGGAGGAGACGGGTTAAAGGAGGATTTGTATGTGCCCATGAACGGGGGGGGGGTATGGTAGTAGGTGCCAGGCGCACCGGTTTGTGTCATGAACTACAACGCTGCTGAGTTTTTCACACTCAACAGTTTCCCGTGTGTATCAAGATTGGTCCACCACCCAAAAGGACATCCAGCCAACTTGACACAACCATTGGAGTCAACATGGGCCAGCATCCCTGTGGAATGCTTTCAACACCTTGTAGAGTCCATGCCCGGACAAATTGAGGCTGTTCTGAGGGCAAAAGGGGGTGCTGCTCAATATTAAGAAGGTGCTAATGTTTGGTATACTCAGTGTAATTGGATATAATTCATTTTCTCCCTCTCTAACTCCCTCCCCCTCTCTGTTCTCTTTCTTCTTCACTCTATTCCACCATTCCTCTCCCCTTGCTATCTCATTCTCTCTCGGTCTTTCTCCTTCAGTCTTTCCTTTCCCCTCTCTATCTGTGTTCTTGGAACCAGAGGGAGGTTGAGTTATGGTTATTTTGATGGCTTGGTATAGAAAGGATTGGGGACTCGGGCTAAGGAGAGGAAAGCGGGGGAAGGAGAAGAGAGATGGGGGGGGCATGTGAGTGATGGGAGCAGGGCAAGCCTTCCTAGTAAACCATAAGAACAGAACTTTTTATGAATTAAAGCTGCATAGACCACCAGAGAGAGAGTGAGGAGAAATGAAGAGAGATGAGAAGAGGTCATGAAAGAAAAGGGAAATAAAAGGGAGGAAAGTAAAGGAAAGCGAGTGAGTGAGTGATGGAGTCTGCTCATAAAAACAGGACATTTCTCTTCAACCCACTCAGTCTCTTGACCCAGAGGAGCAGACGACTGAAGGAATTAAACCTCAACAGACCTCCAGAGAGAGAGAGAGAGAGAGAGAGGGTGGAGGGAGGGAGGGTAAAGAGGGTGGAGGGAGAGATGGAGAGGGAGCGTTGTAGGGAGGGAGAGGGCACTCTTGCCCTATGTTTTAGAATTAAGGGAAAGTCCCAGAATTATGTGTGGAAGTGTGCCATGAGAATGACTGTAAAAAGATGGCGATGGCCAGAGTATGTGAGCAGAGCTGGAGCGGAGCGAGTGAGCAGCGGAGCGTGCCCAATTTGACTGGAGTGAGGAGGGAGTTTCCCAAAGGCTGGAGCGTCGGCCTTCTCGCCCGCTCCAAATTCAATCCACTACCGCTCCAGTAGTGCTCACTTCACGAGCTCAGGGCATTCCCAGCCCAGCATGCACTTGTAGTCTACTTGTGTGCTGCTAATAGCCCCTTGCTTTAGCTGCTGTCATGGAGTTAGCTAAATCTTTTCATTAAGAAACTGATAAAACAAAGATGCAAAACGTATAGGATCAAAGAGCGAGAGAGGGAGTGCAGTGATGTACAGTAGTGTCCGCAACTAAATGTGCCAGATACAGGGGAGGTGAGTGAGGTAATGGAGTACAGGTGTGTCTGATGACGTGCATCCTGGACCCTCTCCCGAATCGTAGAGACGGGACAGGTCATAGGCCTGGGTGTTTTTTGAGCCTTGGCGATAGGTTTAGCGTGAAGGGCTCACCTGGCTTGGCGCGAATTCAGCCTCCTCGCTGACCGTATGTACTCCAGGTTCCGATGGTCGGTGAGGATGACAAATGGTTATCTGGCGCCGTCCTGCCAGTGTCTCCACTCCTCTAATGCCAACTTTACCGCCAGGAGCTCTCGATCACCAATGTCGTAATTCCTCTCTGCAGGGGACAGTTTCTTAGAGTAGTATGCACACGGATATCATTTCTGTGGATTACTCTGTCGTTGAGACAGAACTGCCCCCACGCCCACCTCTGAAGCATCCATCTCCACCACAAAGGATATCGTAGGATCTGGGTGTTTGAGCAATGGGGCGGAGGTGAAACGTCCCTTGAGTAGGCGGAAGGCCCAGTCGGCTGCTGGGCTCCACACCAACCTACGGGGACCACCCTTGAGGAGAGAGGTGAGAGGGGCGGCAACAGAGCTGAAGTTCCTGATGAGACGGCGGTAGAAGTGGGAAAAACCCAAAAACCGTTAAGGAGGATAACAGCATGGCTAGCTCCCTATCCAAAATAGATAGCAGATAACATGCAATATCTAATGTTATCCTGATACTACATCTCTGCACTGTTCTTTTGTCATTGATGGGCTCTACATTTACCTGCATGTTCCCTGACGTTGTTCCTGCTCTTCTACGGATGCCGTCCGTTCATACAACCATAAACTGATTTCTCAATCATTCTCACTTCTTCCGATGCTTTACTTATTGCCCAATTCTTCACCAGGCAGTAGCAAAACCCATATGAAAAGTGCTAATTTCATTGAACAACTTTTAAAAAAGGGTAGTAGATGTTTCCAAATCATAGTCTACACCAGAACTAATGAAACTGTTTCAGCATGTGCAACGTAACAATGTAAAACTGACATCACCTTAGCAAACGATTTAAAAAAGCAACACAAACAATAGAGCACACTATAGACCTGCTACATGGCTCAAATCTAGCATAAAAAACATGAGAAACAGAATGGGCAAAGTTAAGTCTCTGTTTATTTCAGAAGATGCAACGATTGTTCATGACGAAAACATCGGTTGATGACTCGGTGAAGGCGTGGTAGAGAGAAGCTGTCCGTTTCCCTCCCCTTCGTCTGTGGTGCTACTTCCTAATGGCATTCAGAGGGTCCTGTGAACATAAACAGTCACACACACGTCATTCTGAACAGCACCATCTTCCTAATGGCATTCAGAGGGTCCTGTGAACATAAACAGTCACACACACGCCATTCTGAACAGCACCATCTTCCTAATGGCATTCAGAGGGTCCTGTGAACATCAACAGTCACACACACGTCATTCTGAACAGCACCATCTTCCTAATGGCATTCAGAGGGTCCTGTGAAAATAAACAGTCACACACACGTCATTCTGAACAGCACCATCTTCCTAATGGCATTCAGAGGGTCCTGTGAACATAAACAGTCACACACACGTCATTCTGAACAGCACCATCTTCCTAATGGCATTCAGAGGGTCCTGTGAACATCAACAGTCACACACACGCCATTCTGAACAGCACCATCTTCCTAATGGCATTCAGAGGGTCCTGTGAACATAAACAGTCACACACACGCCATTCTGAACAGCACCATCTTCCTAATGGCATTCAGAGGGTCCTGTGAACATAAACAGTCACACACACGCCATTCTGAACAGCACCATCTTCCTAATGGCATTCAGAGGGTCCTGTGAACATCAACAGTCACACACACGTCATTCTGAACAGCACCATCTTCCTAATGGCATTCAGAGGGTCCTGTGAACATCAACAGTCACACACACGCCATTCTGAACAGAACCATCTTCCTAATGGCATTCAGAGGGTCCTGTGAACATAAACAGTCACACACACGCCATTCTGAACAGCACCATCTTCCTAATTGATCGTTTCTACGTACAGTATTGGCATAATACTGTATATTAAATATTATGTGCAACAGCGTCACCCTCTCAACCTCCATGAAGTCTATAGACATCTTTAAATATTTTCAGTCAGGCATGTTGCCGTGATGCGTAGAAGGTGCTATTGACCAAAGGGAATGTTAATCACAAATACATAGAACACTGTGTTGTTCTATGTACAACATGCTGCTTGGATCTGCATTTATCTTTTGAACCTTTCGTTTAACATCCATTTTGAGGAGGAGTGTTCATTAGACGTGGTGGTTGATTCCACGTGGACGGTGGTGGTGTGTAACGGTGGATGTCGGGTCATCCTGGAGAATGTGTCTGGCCCAGATCAGCTACACAATCGCATTGGCTAAATAATGATTTATAACACCAACACCAACACTCACTGTTCCTGTTACAAACGCGTGACTTTGTTATGACTTCATGATGACACTTGAATGAACACACGGTGGTAGGTATGTAGTCACGCTGATATGAGAGGCTGGCAAGATACAGCTTAGACAGGTCCATGTGCCACGTCAGAAGGCTCCTGGGCCTCCCACCAAGCTGCAACAACAGAAAGAAGTGGAACCCACATTGATCAGCACAGGCACACATGCAAATACTGTGCGCATGTTTTGTGAACATGTTCTGGTCAAGGTTTCGAGCAGCTGTAGTTTATTTAGTGCCTTATCCGGTTAACCGAAGAGTAGAGCAGTGCAGGAGTCTAATATAGAAGTGATAAAAGCACGGATGAACTTTTCTGCATCATTTTTTTTGTGGACAAAAACGTTCAGATTTTTTTGCTACGCTACGAAGATGAAAAAAGGCTGCTTTTTTAAATCATTTGTAAATGTTCGTCAAATCAGGGTCCAGAGTAACGCCGAGGTCCTTCACAGTTTTATTTGAGATTCCTTGTCAAATCTGACAGCAGATCTCTTTGTTTCTTGGGACCTAGAACTAGCATCTCGTTTTTTTCTGTGTAAAAAAAAAATGCCGCTATCCACTTCCTTATGTCTGAAACACAGGCTTCCAGGGTAGGCAATCTTATTCAGGCTTCACCATGTTTCATCGAAATGTACAGCTGAGTGTCGTCTGCATAGCAGTGAAAGTTGACATTCTGCTTCTGAATAACATCTCGATTCTGAATGCTCATCTAATCTTCTTCCCCATCCCCACTTGTCTTGATTCTACAGGGAGCTAGCCTGTTCTCCTCAAAACATTACTAGCAAGCTCTGTTACACAACGTAGCAACGATTAGATAGGCTCTGATGCTTGCTAGCTAACCAGCCATGTTATTTCAATGGAAAAGATGCTAGGTAGCATTAGCTTTGTAGCGGTTATGCTATGTGGAAACACTTGTTTTTATTATTTCCTTCATCTTTCTCACCCACATCTTGCTGTAGCTTTCAAATTCTTTGAATGCCATTTAGTAATTTTGACAAATGTAATCCATATTTAACAACATCTCCTCCCACCAGTGTATTGGTGAAGCATGACGACGGGCCGGAAGCTTCTTGCCAGCAGTCAAACCCCGGTAAACAAGTTGAATGGAATGTGGGAGGGGCTAAAATTCAGTAGAACCCATTTAGCCTATAGGGCTCCAACAAGGGGTTCCGGAAGTGGATTCTCAATCCTCGAAACCTGTGGTGATATCAAATATTAGTGATAGCGATATTCCTGTGCAACAAAGACATTCTATTTTCTATCGAGGCTGCAAAACAATTTGTATGTTGATGTAGTACCCCTCGGTTATGAATATTTCAACCCTTCAACCACTGCATCTCAGTGCAAGAGGCGTCACTACAGTTCCTGGTTCGAATCCTGGCTGAATCAAATCCAGCCGTGATTGGGAGTCCCATAGGGTGGTGCACAATTGGCCCAATGTCATCGGAGTTTGGCCGGGGTAGGCCGTCATTGTAAATAAGAATTTGTTCTTAACTGACTTGGCAAGTTAAATACATTTTAGAAAATAAGCTTTGTGGTCTGTTTTGTACAATCACAGAGAAGACTCAAGTCACGTGATCTGTTAGCAAACTTGTGATGTGCTCGCTAACAGATGACGTGACTTTTAGCTGCTCTGTGATTGGACGATACAGCAGCTATCGAGTGCCATCATATGTTTGCTAACAGACCACGTGACTTTTTCCCCCCTTAACTCTGGGATGTACACAGTGTTTTACCCTTGACTTGTTTTCATATATCACCATTTTTTTAAGCGATTTCTATTTTCTAATTCTAATTGTTTTACCCCAGAGATTCTTGTAGCTATTCAACATTTGGGATCTTGATGACCAGCATATTGTTGAAATTTGTATGCTAAAAATGACTCTCCGCATCAGGTCCTGGAACCATGACCGCGGAAAGAGGGACGTGGCCTGTTGCAGCCCTGTTGAAAAGCTTTTCTGTCTTGTTTAGTTCAGGAAAGGGCATCATTTGGCTTAGTGCAGGATTCCAGCACAGAGATTCCAGCACAGAGATTCCAGCACAGAGATTCCAGCACAGAGATTCCAGCACAGAGATTCCAGCACAGAGATTCCAGCACAGAGATTCCAGCACTGTCCTGCCGTCTCTCTCTGTATAAAAGGCTGTCCATGTAGATGAGGGTGTGTTCTCCTCTCTCTCTCTGTTGGGTCTGATATGAGATGTCTCTCCCACCCCCATCATGTCCCGCCTGTCCTTACCACTGAGACCGTCCCATGGTATACTCTTTCTGGAGCACTGAAACACCAAGTACCCCTCTTCTCTTCCATCTGCCTCCTCCCCCCCTCTTCTCTTCCATCTGCCTCCTCTCTTCACCCCCCACCTCTTCTCTTCCATCTGCCTCCCCCCACCTCTTCTCTTCCATCTGCCTCCTCTCCCCCCACCTCTTCTCTTCCATCTGCCTCCTCTCTTCACCCCCCACCTCTTCTCTTCCATCTGCCTCCTCTCTCCACCCCCCACCTCTTCTCTTCCATCTGCCTCCTCTCTCCACCCCCCTCCCACCTCTTTTCTTCCATCTGCCTCCTCTCTCCACCCCCCACCTCTTCTCTTCCATCTGCCTCCTCTCTCCACCCCCCCCACCTCTTATCTTCCATCTGCCTCCCCCCACCTCTTCTCTTCCATCTGCCTCCTCTCCCCCACCTCTTCTCTTCCATCTGCCTCCTCTCTCCACCCCCCACCTCTTCTCTTCCATTTGCCTCCTCTCCCCCCACCTCTTCTCTTCCATTTGCCTCCTCTCTCCCCCCCACCTCTTCTCTTCCATCTGCCTCCTCTCCCCCCACCTCTTCTCTTCCATCTGCCTCCTCTCTCCACCCCCCACCTCTTCTCTTCCATCTGCCTCCTCTCCCCCCACCTCTTCTCTTCCATCTGCCTCCTCTCCCCCCACCTCTTCTCTTCCATCTGCCTCCTCTCTCCACCCCCCACCTCTTCTCTTCCATCTGCCTCCTCTCTCCACCCCCCACCTCTTCTCTTCCATCTGCCTCCTCCCCCACCTCTTCTCTTCCATCTGCCTCCTCTCTCCACCCCCCACCTCTTCTCTTCCATCTGCCTCCTCCCCCCACCTCTTCTCTTCCATCTGCCTCCTCTCTCCACCCCCCACCTCTTCTCTTCCATCTGCCTCCTCCCCCCACCTCTTCTCTTCCATCTGCCTCCTCTCTCCACCCCCCCCACCTCTTCTCTTCCATCTGCCTCCTCTCTCCACCCCCCACCTCTTCTCTTCCATCTGCCCCCCACCTCTTCTCTTCCATCTGCCTCCCCCCCCACCTCTTCTCTTCCATCTGCCTCCTCTCTCCACCCCCCACCTCTTCTCTTCCATCTGCCTCCTCTCCCCCACCTCTTATCTTCCATCTGCCTCCTCCCCCACCTCTTCTCTTCCATCTGCCTCCTCTCTCCACACCCCCCACCTCTTCTCTTCCATCTGCCCCCCCCCCACCTCTTCTCTTCCATCTGCCTCCTCCCCCCACCTCTTCTCTTCCATCTGCCTCCTCTCTCCACCCCCCACCTCTTCTCTTCCATCTGCCTCCTCTCCCCCCACCTCTTATCTTCCATCTGCCTCCCCCCACCTCTTCTCTTCCATCTGCCTCCTCTCCCCCCACCTCTTCTCTTTCATCTGCCTCCTCTCTCCACCCCCCCCACCTCTTCTCTTCCATCTGCCTCCTCCCCCCACCTCTTCTCTTCCATCTGCCTCCTCTCTCCACCCCCCACCTCTTCTCTTCCATCTGCCTCCTCTCTCCACCCCCCACCTCTTCTCTTCCATCTGCCCCCCCACCTCTTCTCTTCCATCTGCCTCCCCCCCCACCTCTTCTCTTCCATCTGCCTCCCTCTCCACCCCCCACCTCTTCTCTTCCATCTGCCTCCTCTCCCCCCACCTCTTATCTTCCATCTGCCTCCCTCCCCCACCTCTTCTCTTCCATCTGCCTCCTCTCTCCACACCCCCCACCTCTTCTCTTCCATCTGCCTCCCCCCACCTCTTCTCTTCCATCTGCCTCCTCCCCCCACCTCTTCTCTTCCATCTGCCTCCTCTCTCCACCCCCCCACCTCTTCTCTTCCATCTGCCTCCTCTCCCCCACCTCTTATCTTCCATCTGCCTCCCCCCACCTCTTCTCTTCCATCTGCCTCCTCTCCCCCCACCTCTTCTCTTCCATCTGCCTCCTCTCTCCACCCCCCACCTCTTCTCTTCCATCTGCCTCCTCTCCCCCCACCTCTTCTCTTCCATCTGCCTCCCCCACCTCTTCTCTTCCATCTGCCTCCTCTCTCCACCCCCACCTCTTCTCTTCCATCTGCCTCTTCCACCCCCCCCCTTCTCTTCCATCTGCCTCTCCCCCCACCTCTTCTCTTCCATCTGCCTCCTCTCCACCCCCTCCCACCTCTTCTCTTCCATCTGCCTCCTCTCCCCCACCTCTTCTCTTCCATCTGCCTCCTCTCCCCCCCACCTCTTCTCTTCCATCTGCCTCCTCTCCCCCCACCTCTCTCTTCCATCTGCCTCCTCTCCCCCCCCACCTCTTCTCTTCCATCTGCCTCCCCCACCTCTTCTCTTCCATCTGCCTCCTCTCTCCACCCCCCACCTCTTCTGTAACGCTTCTTTTTCTTCCCTCCCCTTGGGACCTGGCCGGTATGTGGCCTCTCTTTCTCTCTCTCTTAGTCCTTCTCTCTCTCTCCCTCCCTCTCTTTCTCTCTCTCTTAGTCCTTCTCTCTCCCTCCCTCTCTCTCTCTCTCTCTCTCTATCTCTTAGTCTCTCTCTCTTAGTCCTCTCTCTCTCTTAGTCCTTCTCTCTCCCTCCCTCTCTCTCTCTCTCTCTCTCTCTCTTAGTCCTTCTCTCTCTCTCCCTCCCTCTCTCTCTCTCTCTCTCTTAGTCCTTCTCTCTCCCTCCCTCTCTCTCTCTATTAGTCCTTCTCTCTCCCTCCCTCTCTCTCTCTATTAGTCCTTCTCTCTCCCTCCCTCCCTCTCTCTCTCTCCCTCTGCACCACTTGCATTTGTCCCTCTTTACAAAGTTCCACCCAAACAAACAGACAGATGGCCCTGGGGAGATAGACTGTGTCTGGGTAGGGGCTGAGTAGACTGGGCACGAGACTAGGTAGAGGGTATGCGATGCCGCCTATCTCTGAAACACTAGACCTGGGATTTGAGCCCATGTTACACACTCTACACAGCACCTTCAAAACCCTCTCGTTTTCGTTTACTCTGTCTCTCGCTGTGTCACCGTCACTCTCTGTTTCGCTCACTTTCTCACAATCTGTCTCTGTCTCTCTCTCTCTCGTTATCCCCCTCTCCCCTCCTGTCCGTCTCGCTCCCTCACTTTCTGTCTTCAGCTGAGAAAACACTCTTCTTCTGGCTCTGACGTCAGAGCTGCCCCAACCCCATCATCTGTGTGTGTGTTTGTGCTATAGTGACCTTCCCGAGAGGTCAGAGGCCACTATTTCTGGTTTCCCTGGAGACCTGTAAGTGAGGAAGACCAATAAGAATAGCAGGATAGGGACAAACCTCACGGCTCCTCCCGCCCAGACACCATAGACACCAACATACACTCCCGCCCATACCATTGTCAATCAAAAACAGATTTATTTTCATAACACCTTCGGGTCATTTCCGTGAAAAAGCCATGTTTGAATTGGTTGAAGTCAAAAGGTGATTACGCAACACTTCCTAAAAAATGACCCCTCTTCACAACGTGTCCATACTGTACATTTATCATCTTTATTAAAGGAGAAGTTCACTTTATTTTTCCCCGCGTGATTTTTACTTTGATTTTGATTAAACTTACCCCAACCAGCGACTTCCTCATGCTGATTCTTCAGGGTTTAGATCAAACATGAACAAATGCCCCCAAAACACCCAAATACTTCCTTTCAGAAGCGCCAACACTCTCAGCATAGTGATGCAGGTCCCGAGATGTCGTAGCCTACACATGAACCGAACTTTATTCACAAAGTTCATTTCCATTTTGTGCGACTCGTGCTGTTTTCCCCCATCCAGCTCTGATATTTCTCCATATAACCTGTACAATGTCATGTGTACGTTTAAAGAACCGCATCATTATACTGAGAGCGTTGCCTTTTCCAAAAGGACATGTTTGTTTTATCTCAGTCAAAAGTGTCTGGACTCTTCTATAACATGCCGTTTACATCCAAACTACAGATTTGATTCAAATAAAGTGAACTTTCTCCTTCAACATGCCTAGTAGAAATGTTTTCTTTCTGACCAAACATTTCAGTGGGGACGTAATGTCGTGAAGCAGTATGAGGCGATTGCAGATGGACAGTTAGTTGTTGTCTGTCCCCATCTGTCTGTTCAGTGTCTCTCCACTGCTCTCCCTTATCTCTCCCCAATGACACACTAATCGCAAGCGCTTTATATACCCTCCTCTAACCCCAGACGCGCACACACACACACACACACACACACACACACACACACACACACACACACACACACACACACACACACACACACACACACACACACACACACACACACACACACACACACACACACACACACACACACACTCACACCCCCTCTCAGCCAGTGTAATAGGGCAGGTCTGATAAGGTAAGTGGATGTGAAGTGTAGTTCTAATCAGGACTACGGTTCCCTAATGCCTCACTTCACTGTCCACTCACCACATCTCCACAACAAATACTACTGCTCTCTTAGATACCAGATAACCTGGGCAGACACACACAAACGCACACAAACACATGCACACGTTTTGGATAAAAACATGAAAAGGTTTTCCTCCACCATTGTAGTGAATGTTACCATTCTTATCTTATCGAGCTCTGTGCAGGTTCTGGCTTATTCTACGAAAGATCTGTCTCTCTCTCTCTCTCTTTTTTTATTTTATTTCTCTCCCTCTCTATGCTTAGTTTAATTTACCTTCCTCAGGGGATATATATCACTCTCAGACTGCACTTTGTCAGGTGACAAAGCTGGAGATGATGTGTTAATTTGTTGTTGCAGTTGACTCTAGCTCTAGCTTTAGCTGTAGTTCTGTCCCACACCCAGAGTGGGCTGGTAAATCAAGTGATTTATTTCTGTTTTATTTCTCAACAAGCTAGGCCGAAGGAGAGGAGGAAAGAAGGAGAGATGAGAAAGAGAGGTGGTGCAGTTGGAGAGGAGGAGAGAATGAGCCCCAAATAATGGGAATGTCCTCAGGGAGAGATTTTCTACTTCTCTCGTCCATTATACTATTTTTCTATTTTTCTATTTATCTCTTCCCTCTCTCTCTCTCTCTCTCTCTCTCTCTCTCTCTCTCTCTCTCTCTCTCTGAGTCATCAGCCCATACAGTGTGGTGTATTGTCTGAGCAGGCATATTCTAGTTTAATGCTATTGTTTTATTCTCAGCTCACTGAGAGGGGGGTGTATGAGTGCCAGATCACAACAGCATTGTGTGTGTGTGTGTGTGTGTGTGTGTGTGTGTGTGTGTGTGTGTGTGTGTGTGTGTGTGTGTGTGTGTGTGTGTGTGTGTGTGTGTGTGTGTGTGTGTGTGTGTGTGTGTGTGTGTGTGTGTGTGTGTGTGTGTGTGTGAATGCGTGTGTACACACACTGTATGAATGTCTGCATTGCAGCCATGTCCCTAATCAAAACCATCTGCCCTCGACTCCCAACATGCAACCAAACCCTCTTTTAACCAATCGAACGTCTCCACTGCCATATATTACCCAATTACGTGTCTTGTCCTTGCGGGGCGGCTTAGGGAGAGTTCTGAGAAGCTCTGCAGCTACTGACTGCATGGTAATCACAGTGGCTTCACCACAATACCACCATGGAGACACTTTAACGTGGCTGCCTGGAGCAGAGGAGAGGGGGAGGAGAGGAGAGGAGGAGAGTACTGCCAGAGGCTTACCGTACCACCTCCTCAGTAGTATGACATGATGACTTCTTAGCAAATCTGTGGAGAGTAGGGAGTGGAGAGAAGAGCTTTGCGGGCATCAGGCATATACTTATTAGGCTTCTGCGTTGCCTGAAACTGTGATTTTGTTCCGTTGTGAGACTTGAGGGTGAAGTTGTGACCGGTTCTAAGTTTATCATTCTATTATAATTTCTAATGCTGAGGTGGTTTGAGCTCTGAACTCCCGACCTCTGTGGTTGGTTGTTTCAGGTCATCACTCTTCCAGTTGATTCGTCCTGATGGCTGTAGTGACCTTATTGAGTGGCCTTGAAGATTGACTCACTGCAGTTAGAACATTGGCCTAGATTTTGGCCATGTCCGAATACCCATACTTGCGTCCTAAGTAGTAGGCCGTGTGCCCAACATGCTTCAAGCAGACCACCATAGTCCCTGTGCCCAAGAACACAAAGGCAACCTGCCTAAATGACTACAGACCCGTAGCATTCACGTCCGTAGCCATGAAGTGCTTTGAAAGGCTGGTAGTGGCTCACATCAACACCATTATCCCAGAAACCCTAGACCCCACTCCAATTTGCATATTGCCCAAACAGATCCACAGATGATGCAATCTCTATTGCACTCCACACTGCCCTTTCCCACCTGGACTAAAGGAACACCTATGTGAGAATGCTGATTGACTACAGCTCAGCGTTCAACACCATAGTACCCTCAAAGCTCATCACTAAGCTAAGGAACCTGGGACTAAAGACCTCCCTCTGCAACTGGATCCTGGACTTCCTGACAGGCACGACTCCAACACCATCATTAAGTTTGCTGACGACACAACAGTGGTAGGCCTGATCACCGACAACGATGAGACAGCCTATAGGGAGGAGGTCAGAGACCTGGCCATTCTCATCGACGGGGCTGTAGTGGAGCAGGTTGAGAGCTTCAAATTCCTTGGTGTCCACATCAATAACAAACTAGATTGGTCCAAACACACCAAGACAGTCATGCAGAGGGCACGACAAAGCCTATTCCCCCTCAGGAAACTAAAAAGATTTGGCATGGGTCCTGAGATCCTCAAAAGGTTCTACAGCTGCAACATCGAGAGCATCCTGACCGGTTGCATCACTGCCTGGTACAGCAATTGCTCGGCCTCCGACCTCAAGGCACTACAGAGGGTAGTGCGTACGGCCCAGTACATCACTGGGGCAAAGCTGCCTCCCATCCAGGACCTCTACACCAGGCGGTGTCAGAGGAAGACCCTAAAAGTTGTCAAAGACCCCAGCCATAGACTGTCCTCTCTACTACCGCATGGCAAGCGGTACCGGAGTGTCGTGTGGTGTGTCCCACCACCCGCCAACCCCTCTTTTTACGCTTCTACTACTCTCTGTTCATCATATATGCATCACTTTAACCATACCTACATGTACATACTACCTCAATAAGCCTGACTAACAGGTCAGCCTTGCTACTAATTTTTCAAATGTCTTTTTACTGTTGTCTTACTTCTTTACTTACCTTCACACACATACCTTTTTTTTCTCGCACCATTGGTCAGAGCCGTAAGTAAGCATTTCACTGTAAGGTGTACAACATGTATTGTGTACCTTTTGTATTCGGCGCACGTGACAAATAAACTTTGATTTGATCGACATTTTTTAAAACAACTCTGCATCTCTACCCAGCCTGGCTAGAATGGCCAAAAGGGTGTTTAGCATCCCCATCGCATGATCCTGAAGCCACAGACTGGCCAAACTCGGGTTTCTAAAAACGAATTCACAAAATACATTTCAAAGACACTAATAAGTCATTTTTCATAAGTCACAGCCTATATGTGCAATTTAAAGACTATAAGGATTGAATACAATGAAATTCCGAGCGCTTTATGTTCCTACCAGCCGATTGTGTCGCACTCGCTAATGCTTCACAATATATTTCTTTGTAGGCTACAGCCTTGAAATAATTGAAATAAAATATCCTAAATAATTCATTTTTGTTCCTTCTTAGGCTCCCTGTCTGTGTCCTGACCTATTTAGAGTGTTTATATGCTGTTTAACATGACATATGGCCTATTTTTAAATGATGTGCGCTTCTTACATTCACCTTTTCATGTTTATTCAAATACTTTTCATTGAAACCTTATGGTTTGGTTTCAAGAGATGGAAGGTCTAGGTATTCACACAAATAGATGCGTGTTGGTTACATTGTGATTTTAATGAATGGAGCAAAATATTTAAGTGCCTTTGAATTTGGAGCGCCAGTTGATTATTTTCTGCCCTGTGAGCACAGGACTGGTTTTTAGACATCGGAGTGGGGCATTGGAAAGGCCACATGGAGTGCCCTTGTAGAGTCCGCTACTGGGAGGCTGTTCTGAGGGGGTGCTACAAAAGGGGGTGCTACTCAATATTGGAAAGGTTTTCCTAATGTTTTGTACACTCAGTGTATGTTACAGAACGTTGGTTTCATTAATAAATATAGTACCAGGGAAAAGTTTGGACACATCTACTCATCTCATTCTCATTTCTTTGCCTCTACAGCAGAGGTAACTCTGGGTCTTCCTTTCCTGAGCCAGTTTCATCGTAAGCGCTTGATGGTTTTTGCGACTGCACTTGAAGAAACTTTCAAAGTTATTGAAATGTTCCGGATGGACTGATCTTCATGTCTTATTAAAGTAATGGACTGTCGTTTCTCTTTGCTTCTTTGAGCTGCACTTGCCATAATATGGACTTGGTCTTTTATCAAGGCACACCTGTTAATCGATTCCAGGTGACTACCTCATGATGCTGGTTGAGAGAATGCCAAGCGTGTGCAAAGCGGTCATCAAGGCAAAGGGTGGCTACTTTGAAGAATCTCAAACATTATATATGTCTTGATTTGTGTTATTGTGTTATGATGTCTTCACTACTATTCTACAACGTAGAAAATGGTTTTAAAAAATCAGAAAAAACCCTTGAATGAGTAGGTGTGTCCAAACCTTTGACTGGTACTATATGTTGAAATGGAACCAAATAATCTGTTTCTGTCTTCAGTCATTTTATAAATTGGATAGATGGGCTCTATGGTCTACTACGGTAAGGTTGAATGTGATAGTCTGTCTATAATCAGCCTTAGGCCTATAACTCCATTCCTGTTCTATTCAGAGTTTAGAGAAATTAATCTAATAGGAAATGAGCTATTATCAGGCTGATTAATGTGATGCACGTCTATTGAATTTGGAAAAATCCACCCGCACTCTGCACCGCCCCACCTACTTAGACAGTCAGGAGCCGCTACCGTGTTGAAGCTGTGGCATACTGCATACTTTTTTTACTAAAGGTGCGTGCTATATAGTATGCGACGATGCAAACAGAGTATGCAGTTATGCTAGTATGGGTTTTCGGACACGGACATTGCCTGTTGGACACCATTTACATCAGAAACCCATCAGCATAATTGATTGAGATAAGTGATGAGTAAAACATGTTGTCCCTATTACGGTGCTCCTAGACTGATAGAAACCTGCCTTCCCTCTCAATCAACCTATTCTGCCCCTCTCATGTACTGTTATCAATCCACAAGGCTTGAGTCTGCCCTCTAGAATCATACAGTGGCCAAGGGCGAAGGTTGGCACTCCCTCTCTCCCTCTCCCTTCGACACCCCTCATCCATCTCTCTGTCGATCCCTCCCTCTGGTCTCTCTCATTTTTTATTTATTTATCTCACCCTCTCATCACGCCCTCTTCTCCGTCCTTCCTTCTCCCCATTCACCTTCTCTCTCTGCCCCCAGGGTGTAGAATGTGTGATTGAGGACATGGTGCCTTGCCTGCCATAGATACTGTACCAGAAACAGGAGCGGCAGCTTCTGATAACAACAAGACCAGGCTGTGTGTGTGTGTGTGTGTGTGTGTGTGTGTGTGTGTGTGTGTGTGTGTGTGTGTGTGTGTGTGTGTGTGTGTGTGTGTGTGTGTGTGTGTGTGTGTGTGTGTGTGGGTGTTCGTGTGTGTGTGTGGGGGGTTCTGATTTAGGGAACTATTAGAATGTGAGTGTAACAAAAATGTAGAACATCTCTGTTGTATTGGTATGACTGGGAGTTTCTCCTGTCTTTTTGTTTCTAGTGAATTTAAGGACCTCACTACACCTGCCCTCACCCTCACCTAACACAGTGGGTTCCTCCTAGCAACAGGAACGTACGCATGCATGCATACTCGACTCTCTCTCTCACTCACACACACACACACACACACACTGACAGCGTCTACTTTTCCTCTCAGACTCAGTCTATGCTTCCTCTTGTTGTGCTTTAGTCACAGTAGATTTTCAGGGTGTGCCGTTCTTGTTGTGTTGCTCTTGTTGAAAGCAGAGTGTGTTTCCCCGTGTCAGCTGTTAGACTTACTAATTAAGAGAAGGGAGAAGTGGCTCTGTGTCTGTGTGTGTGTTTAACAGCGATTCATTATGCAGCTGTTTGTTTGAGCAGCAGGGCCCGCGTATCTGTGTGTTTAAGAGATGGCCAGGGGCTAGCAGATGAAAAATAGTACCGCACCTCATTACTGGAGACTATTGTTCTCAACACTGAGTTCGCTGTTAGCTGCAGGCCTAGTGAAGATACGTCCTCGCCCGAAACAGTTGAGTCTCGTACACACGCTCACGTGGGCAAGCATATACACTTTCCGCACACACTTGCACACAGGTGGGCGCGTATTGACACGTACGCGGACATGTGCACGCAGGCACTCTCACTCACTCAGTCTCTCTCGCTCCCCTCCTACTCATCCACCGCTTCATGTGATCTATGCAGTGGCACCCTGCATATTTTAGCATGGGGATGAATCTCGTGGTTTTTAACAGGGGTAATTGGCCGTAGCGCATCAGTTTGGAGGAGCCTTTAATCTTTTGTGTGTCGGGGGGCCTACCCCGCTCGCTGAACCAAAACAAATAAACCAACTGTAATATAGTCTACGCACCCCCTCTTTCTCTCCTGTCTCTCTTCCTCTGGATGGATCATGTCTCTATCTATCTATCCACCCCCCTCTATCCATCCACCCCCCCCCTCTATCCATCCAACCCGCCTCCCTCTTTCTCTATCCATCCAACCCCCCTCTCTCTCTATCCATCCAACCCCCTTCTCTCTCTCTACCCATCCACACCCCCTCTCTCTCTATCCATCCATTCCCCCCTCTCTCTCTATCCATCCATCCCCCCTCTCTCTCTATAAATCCACCCCCTCTCTCTATAAATCCATCCCCCTCTCTCTATCCATACAACCCCCCTCTCTCTCTCTCTCTCTCTCTCTATCCATCCAACTAGGCAGGGTAGCCTAGTGGTTAGAGCGTTGGACTAGTAACCGGAAGGTTGCGATTTCAAACCCCCGAGCTGACAAGGTACAAATCTGTCGTTCTGCCCCTGAACAGGCAGTTAACCCACTGTTCCAAGGCCGTCATTGAAAATAAGAATTTGTTCTTAACTGACTTGCCTGGTAAAATAAAATAAAAAAATATCTCTATCCATCCAACCCCCCTCTCTCTATCCTTCCAAACCCCCTCTATCTATCCATTCACCCTCTCTCTCTATCCATCCAAACCCCCTCTCTCTATATATCCATTCACCCCCCCCTCTCTCTACCCATCCACCCCCCCTCTCTCTCTCTATCTATCCATCCACCCCCCTCTCTCTCTATCCATCCAACCCGCTCTCTCTCTCTCTCTATCCATCTGACCTCTCTCTTTCTATCCATCAATCCCCCTATCTCTCTATCCATCCATCTCTCTCTCTCTATCATCCATCCATCCCCCTCTCTCTCTATCCATCCATCTCTCTCTCTGTGTCTCTCTCTATCATCCATCCATCCCCCTCTCTCTCTCTCTCTCTCTCTATCCCCCCTCCCTATCCATCCATCCATCCCCCTCTCTCTCTCTTTCGCTATCCATCCATCCACACCCCCCTTCTCTATCCATCCACCCCCTCTCTCTCTATCTCTCTCTCTCTCTCTCTCTCTCTCTCTCTCTCTCTCTCTCTCTCCATCCATCCCCCTCTCTCTCTATCCATCCATCTCTCTCTCTGTGTCTCTCTCTCTATCATCCATCCATCCCCCCTATCTCTCTCTCTCTCTCTATCCATCCACCCACCCTTTCTCGCTCTATCTGTCTATCCCCCTATCTCTATCCATCCATCCCCCTCTCTCTCTATCCATCCACCCCCCTTTCTCTATCCATCCACCCCCATCTCTCTATCCATGCAACCCCCTCCCTCTCTCTCTCTCTCTCTCTCTCTCTCTATCTGTCCATCCCCCTATCTATATCCATCCATCCTCCTCTCTCTCTCTCTCTCTCTCTCTCTCTCTCTCTCTCTATATATATATATATATATATATATATATATATATATATATATATATATATCCATCCACCCCCATCTCTCTCTATCCATCCATCCATCCATCCATCCCTCTCTCTCTCTCTCTCTCTCTCTCTCTCTCTCTCTCTCTCTATCATCCATCCCCCCTCTCTCTCTATCCCCCTCCCTATCCATCCATCCATCCCCCTCTCTCTCTCTTTCGCTATCCATCCATCCACCCCCCTATCTCTATCCATCCATCCCCTTCTCCCTCTCTTTCTCTATCCATCCACCCCCTTCTCTATCCATCCACCCCCTCTCTCTCTATCTCTCTCTCTCTATCCATCCATCCATCCATCCATCCACCCACTCTCTCTCTCTCTCTCTCTCTCTCTCTCTCTCTCTCTCTCTCTCTCTATCCATCCACCCCTCTCTCTCTCTATCCACCCCCCCTCTCTCTATCCATCCACCCCCACCCTCTACCCCCCCTCTCTCTCTATCTATCTCTATCCCCCCCTCTCTCCCTCTCTCTATCCATCCATCCCCCTCTCTCTCTATCCATCTCAATACTTTGTTGGCAATGACAGAGGTCAAAAGTTTTCTGTAAGTCTTCACACACTGTTGCTGGTATTTTGGCCCATTCCTCCATGCAGATCTCCTCTAGGGCAGGGCAACACGGACTTTCAACTCCCTCCAAAGATTTTCTATGGGGTTGAGATCTGGAGACTGACTAGGCCACTCCAGGACCTTGAAATGCTTCTTATGAAGCCACTCCTTCGTTGCCCGGGCGGTGTGTTTGGGATCATTGTCATGCTGAAAGACCCAGCCACGTTTCATCTTCAATGCCCTTGCTGATGGAAGGAGGTTTTCACTCAAAATCTTTTAATTTTATTTTACCTTTATTTAACTAGGCAAGTCAGTTACGAACAAATTCTTATTTTCAATGACGGCCTAGGAACAGTGGGTTAACTGCCTGTTCAGGGGCAGAACGACAGATTTGTACCTTGTCAGCTCGGGGATTTGAACTTGCAACCTTTCGGTTACTAGTCCAACACTCTAACCACTAGGCTACCCTGTCACCCCTCATCTAACGATACATGGCCCCATTCATTCTTTCCTT